>NC_079416.1:11568252-11703252 GCF_026213295.1 Gadus chalcogrammus | reverse complement strand
TGGTAGTGTGTATTCCTTAACGTCAGAGTGCTGTTTCAGATGGATCTTGGCTTGTTCGCCAAGATCCATACGCATATTTGTGTGCGTGTGCGTATGTGTGTGTGTGCGTGCGCTTGTGTCATTCATTAAGTATCGGCTCCAATTTGTTTCGAAGAAGGCTCCTCGTCTAATTTGTTACTGCAGCATTTTGGCCAAAAGTTATACACCTAGCTCATTAAATCGAGTAAACACAGCAACTATAGGACCATTATTAACAATTAAAAGTGTAAAGTGTTTATTTAATAGACCGTAGCAGTCTCACAGTTCCTAAAACAGTTATGACTGCACCACAGGTAGAATTATATACATCATTTTTTTGGCCTTAGTTTCTACATCCGTCCATCCCCGTGGCGAACGGTCCGGGGCCCGGTACTAGTTCGCATCCCGGTGGTTTAGAACCACCGCTTCAGAAGGATGGATCACTTGCCAAGCAACAGCAAGATGTACATCATTTAAAGGAGCAACAAGGTACACTTTCTGACCCTGCTGTTTAGTGTCAGATAAAACACCGCTCAGCAAGCGGAACTACACCTCGTAATGCTCTGGTCACCTTGTACTTCTTTATGATAGTGCTGTTGAAATGGAGGAGTCATATGGACATTTTCCAAGGTTCGAACCGTAGAGACTAGTTAGAAGTTCTGGAAAGAACGATCCAGGATGTAATAAAACATGTCTTTATGAAAAATAAAGAATCTATCCTTTAAGGGATTGACATTACAACGTTAACCATATTTACGATTCAATAAATCGTTTTATGAACCTATGTATGGATAAAGCATGGTTCTGATGGTGGTCAGCAATGGTTTCCACAGAGGATAAAAAGGTTCTTATCTATGGAACAAGCGTATCAAAGGTAATAGCCTTGAGTCGACATGTTTTTGTCATCTACAATTACTCCTCCAAGCAAGAAGAGGAAAAAGATTCATGGTGATCCAGGAAAAAGGAAAGCAGAAAGGAAAAGTAAGCACGTGTCTCTTCAGATCCAAGGGCTGATGCCGAAGTATGGAGTTCGTTTTACTGACGCGGTGGAGGCAGAGCGGAACTGCGGTGTCGCGCTGAGGGTCCTTCTCGACAGAAATAGTTTCATGTCGTTGAACTCACGGTTAATCCGTGCTCCCCCTTCAAACCAACGCCCTGTACAAATCCTCTGGGCCCCTTATGTGGACACCACCTCTGGTCGCTTTAAGTGGACCAACCTCTGGCCCCCTTATGCGGACTAATCTAATGGCCCCATTATGTGGACCAATCCTCTGCCACCCTTAAGTGGACCCATCCCCTGGCCCGCTTATGCAGACTAATCTGCTGGCTCCCTTAAGTCTCCTGCTAATTAGGGGAAGCCAAGGATTTCTTCACACAGTGATGCACAAATGTGCTGATGAAAACCAACTCAGGTCTGTTTGTCCAGGAAGGATGACAGTGGGAGGAAGGGGGCCGTGTGGCGCGACGTTGCCTCAGCACTTATTCCCAGTTGTGTTATAGGCAGAGTGTTGGGCTCGAGTCCCCACCTCCCTCTGTTTGATCTGTCTGAGGTCAGAGCTCTGACACTGCCCCATTCCCAGCAGTGCGATTCCTTCCATATCTATGTCCAAATGTTGCCTCTTCCCATCCGTAAAGACAAGCTTCAAAGACCCCATGTGAGGCGTTTGGAAGAAGGATTCATCTCCTCTTTTAAGGACATGTGACACTGTTCCAGTGAAGAACAACATGTTCTTCTAGTCAGCTACCGCATCCCAACCCACACCCTAGATATATAATCAAATGTGTTCTCTGGCGCTCCCTCCCACCAAAACTCAGGAGACGGCTTCAGCATATTGCTATTACTCAACACATATGTTCAAGGTGGAGGGCTGGAGCACTAGAGTTAACCTCCAGAGACTTGAGGGGGGTCCTTGTGTAATGAATTCAGATGCCTCAGAAGTTGCTCCTGGGGTGGGGGGGGGGGTCCATCAATCCAGAAGCCCAGTGTGCATCCAAAACCCCTGAAAGTGCCGCTGTTCAGCAGCCTCAGACCACCGAGACCAACAGCTAAGCGGACCCCACAGTACATCATCATCTCTCCTTACATTCTCTGAATAGCTCCCAGAGTAAACGATGTGTGGCGATGACTTCCAGGACTCCGCGACGCGGGCATGAACAACAGGACAGGCTCAGCAGGCGATACAGGCCGTACTCACATTGATATATTTTTTTCGATTTAGTTTACTCAACAAAGTTTATAGAGATTATCAAGAGCACATTTTCCGCTGTCAGAGAAAATTTCAAACCTGAGGTATTAAACTGAAAGGAGCGGGGGGTGGGAGAATATTATTTTGGTGGATGTGGGGAAGCGAGTAGGCCGGGGGTCAGAATAACAGAGAGGGATATAAGCTCGGGGTTTGAGGACTATCGCAAGGAGACTGCGAGGAAGCTGGAAGCTGGCACGAGTCCTGTGGTTTTCCGTGTGTAAATCACAATAATGTAAGAGGCAGACACGGCACTGCTTTGTTTGCTTGTCTTAAAACGTATGTTAGACGAGCATAGGGGCTGCACAGACCATAACAATGTGTCATGTGTGGTTCTTCCCTGCGCTCGTATTTTCCATAAAGAACACGTGCGCGACTACTCCAATACACATGGGTCCTTGAGCATCTGCTGCACCCATCCTGGGAGCATTTACCTCGGGCCAATGATCCGTCACTGAATCAGTGCAACTTTTGATTGATTCTTTAATTGATGATCAATTGGCAAGGAACCAATCAGGTTGGCCGGATTCCCATTCTCATCTGGTCTGCACAATTTAATGGTACAAGGTGCCCCGCTTATACATGACTTCCCTCTGCCTTTTATTGTGCATTCCTGTTCTCTTACTAGTACTTTCCATTTGTCCAGAATAGATTGCATCATATATTGAACCTGCTGTTTTCTGTGTGTTTTGAATTAGACCTTGAGTAGTGTGCATACAAGATGGTAGCACAGCTGAGTCATTGCTGCAGAAAGCAGTCCCTGTGTCAGAGGTTAGGGAGTGAACCTTGCCCGGTGGTTTTCCAAGTGAGAACTAGAAGAGACGTCTTCCCTGAGGAGGGGGGGGGGGGGCAAATTCAACAGCTCCAAAACTTTGAACCTTTGCACTTGAGGGTCCTTGTGAGGGTAACAGTGTTGTGCTACCAAGTTCACCTCTGTGGGGAGAGGGAGCACCAGACCATGTCTCTTGGCCCCGTTTTGCATCATAAAGTCCTCATCGAGCGACCTGTGGCCAACCCTAGAGAGAATTCTAGTTGCGCTCCTCTCAGTAACACTAAATCCTGCAGCAAAAGTCGTTTCATGAACACGTATAGACAGGGCATCATCATTATGTTGTTATGTGAAGTTGAGTCAAGAGTGACACTTCTTCACCTTTTGAATACTTCTGATGTCAAACAGATGATTTGGTCTGCAATATAAATCATCATCTTAAATATTTTTCTCCTGCACACAGGGGTATAATAACTCTCCAGACATTCTCCTTGTGCTCCCTCATTTCTGTGTTAGGGACATGGGGATGACAAAAGGCTTGGCCATTGGCCGGTTGGCACATCGACCATGTCTTTCCCATAATACAGGATATCACCTAGAGTGTGACTCCAGCGGCTTGTAATGCCTAGTTTCTGACCAATTATCACTCATGTCTCCTAACTTTGGGGATGTTCTCACATTTGGCTCTAAAGACATCTTGGAGCTTTTTGTTCTGTGAAATGTCCTTTCCTGTCCATGCTGATGGTTTGATGCAACTGTTGATCCATTTCAACTGTCTTTCCTTACATTTGTGCGGAAAACGGCACTAAAATTAGCTAAATGGCCCACGCTTGGGGTTGATGAAACAGTGATCTTTAGATCTGGCAATGAAGAAGTCAAGGGAGATCTACTGGATGTTACAGATTGCAAATACAGGTAGGTAAAACAACAAGTCCTGTGCATTTAAAAAAGAAAAAGCCATTCTAGATAGGAATGACGTGATGCACATTTGGACGCACCCTCCTTTATGCCGGATACCACCCTTTTTAAAAACATTACGAACTCACAGTTTGTGATCACCTCAAAACTCCACACACATATTGAGAAAATGGCAAGTTACTTTATTTTTCTCACTTGGGGAAAGATATAAAGAGGGGTGGGAATCTTGATCCATTAAGTCAATTTAAACAGCTTTCTGAGTCCTGGTTTGACACGGCACAATGTTGGACTGAGTGCAACTCTATGATGTCTTGACGAGATCATTCAGCTCTTCCATAGTGATATGACAGGGTCATAACCTTGTTCCACACATCCAGTGGTCATTTCAACACCTTATGTGCCAAGGGAAATGGTTTTGGAATCTCTCTGTCATCCTCTGACACGGCAGGGCTTACCGGACTGGAAATTTCAGCACCCTCCCAAAAAGATAACACTATGGTACTGTGGAGACAATCACTGCCACAGTACCTCTATTCAGAACCTGCTGATTTATACGTCTGACGTGGTCGAGTCCCACATTCAGCTCCACCTCGTTTCCAGTGGTCAACAGAAGGGACCTTGACTGATGAGCACTCCGGCGGCCCACCCGATCGTCGTGTGTGTGAGTGTGTGTGAGCGTGAGACATGCATGAAAACAATTAAGAAAAGAGAGGAACGTTGAAGGGAAACCGGGAAGAAAAACAAATCATGCTGAGCGTGATCGCTCGCCTCGTAACCACGTATCGGGCTGTGAAGGTAATCATCTGCAGGAGAGCATATCTGGTAGCTTGGTTTTGAAGGAGAGCCAGCTGAGTAGACGGCCGCACTGCGGGGCTGATGAAAACTTTACACAGAGTTCAGAAATCACAGACGATTTCTAGTGGGCTGTCGGTCTGTCCGTCCGTCTGTCTGTCTTGTTTGTCTGTTCATACGTCCCTCCTATTCCTCTGCCCCGCAGCAGCAGCTAGGACAGTGGCTGACTGGCCGTCTTGCAGACAGAAAAACACAGATGCCTGAGATTTATGAATGGTGAACTATTCACAGAATCCGTCCAGAAAAAGCGGCGGCGATGGTGGAGGGCTCTCTGATCATAACAACACCTTGATGACTTCACCGCCACCAGACGGTGCGCAGACCAGATGGTCTGATCGAATTTGAGAAGCGTCTGTGTTAGACTACCAGACTAACCATTGAAGAACTGAAATTGAGATGGCAATGTCTAAATGCTAGAAGGAGACTTCAGTGACCCTGAGTAATATTACACCATCCTACAATGACAGGATGAGGAATCACACCGGAGGAGAAATACTTGAATAACTCGTTATCATACAGCTATGCCACTATTGGTCGAGGATCGACAAAAGGCACACAAAAACACAGGTATAAATCACACATCTTTTATTCTGATCGGCAAACCAGATGTTTCTGCTCTCCGAGAGCAGTATCTAGCAAGCAGATGAGGAAGCAAACCAAAAGAGTTGGTCTAGATTACGATGAGAACATCTGACTCCATCATGGACGGAAATGGACGTGAGACTGAGAGCACGACCGATTCCTAAGCCGTCCAATTTTTTTACGAGCACATTACAACCGACCCAGACTGAACCGAGGCACACGGTCTGACAGCAGTCCTGTGAGCTGTCTAGCGTCTAGTGCGAGGCCAGTGCAGTGGGCCTGCGGTCGGTTTGTGGGAGGCCTGAAGCAGGAGGCACGGGTTGTTGTGGCTGACCACCAACCCCTCACCCCCCCATCCTTGGTTTTATTTGTCCTGTATTTAAGATCCAGGGAGATCCGAGGCCCACATGGAAGAGTGGTGCTTTCCAAGTATTTGTTCTAACAGCAGAGCCTAACCGAGCAGTTTAGAGACTCTGGCACGAGGACGCCCCGTACCAAGTGTTCCCCCTTGCCACCTCAGACCTGTTCTGGTGTTTGCTCCCCTGTCACCCCAATTAGGCGTTGGGCAGGGGAGGAGGCCCAGCACAGGGCTGGGGCTAATGGAACGCAGCTCGTGTTTTTGTAAGGTGGTAAGTTTGAATTACACGGTTTTATAATCATATTAGCAGAGATGCCTTTTTATTCGGTTGTGCTTTTCCATTAAAAAAAATTGGCTATAATCAAGACCATACTTGGTTTTTGCAGTTGTCAAAATAAAGCATTTACCAAAAATCGATTGTGGTGCTCCTCGGAAATGAAGTCCAACAGTTAGGAGAGTACATGTGCTGCTGTAGAGTATTTAAAACTCCAATTAGCAAGGTAACACAGTATATAACTAATACAGCCTAAAATATCTGTTTTGAGAAATTGACAGTAAGTATGAAAGGGCTCTTTATTCTAATCTGTAGACGGACGTGATGTAAGATTCTGACCGGACAGGGATTGTTACTTCCCGCCAAAATATTCCCAGTGATTTTGGTTTTCCATTCAGGCATAAATCCACATGGTGATCCTAAGCATCTGGAATGTACCCCAGAACTCTTTTTTATGAGAGCATATCTGCTGTGTGCTTCACAGCACAGCGCTTCAGATGGCAATCAGTATTTTCACTGCAACCCCCTTGATTTCTGATCTAAAATTAGCACAGTGATGATTCACTTGAGAAACTGAATGATGACTTGAAGTCTCATGTCTAATAGCGGAAGGTGGGTTTTTCAGGGCTATAGTTAGAAAAATGGGCTATATTTGGAAGTCGACAGTATTATTCCCATCATGCCTTGTTACAATCAGCGTTAGATTTTGGCAGAAAAATAACTTGAAAGTTGTAAACCTTAAATTATTTTACCGTGACCTAAAATTGGACGTGGGGGGGGGGGGGGGGGAAGAAAAATGACCATAATACCATGAATATTATAAAGATTTAATATAATGTAAAATATTTCTATAATAATGTGGAATAACACTTCTTCAAGGGGAGATGGGGGATAGAAGAAAAACACATGGGAAGGGATGGAAAAACAACTCCCTGTTGGCATGGGTGGGTTATCTCCTATAATTTTGAAGCGGCCACCAGAAAAAGAATACAACATTTTGGACAGGTTCACTTCTACCAGCTTTTATAAAGCTCAGTTCTCCCAAACTGGGTTTCTCTATGTTTGTTGAACATGATTATCAGTTTGCCCTTATTCCAGACTTTAATCAACGCTTGTGCTCAGGGAAATATGAACTCCTTGGAATACCTTAGAAATCAGCAATCATCAGCAAAACCACATCATGGTTCTCTTTGAGAGAGTTGTCGCACAGACAGGTCTCTGAGACAGGGGGTCAGTGTCTTATTTTAGCATGGTGTGTTCAACCGAGGAACGGCCATCGGGTCAGTTTCAAGCCTGGCACTATGGTGAGATATTTCGGTCATGTTTGGTTTCGTTCTTCCTGTCTGTGGTACAAGGGTCCATATAATCTGTCTTGTCAGTCCTGCCTGTGGTATGTAAACTGTTAAGATCTAAACTTAACATCTATACTCCCAGAAACACCAAACCAGAAGCCCGGCACGTTCACAGTTTTGACTTCAAGTTGACCGATAGAAGAACGGATATTAAAACAGATGGATAATATATTGTTAAAACATATTATCCATCTGTTCCTCTCAGCGCACTGCAATAAAAAAATCTTTTCAGACAATCCGAATCGATTTATCAGAAGATAACCAAGGGGACTACTTTATCTACTTTGAAAGTCGATCAACTATACAGTATAGAATACCTTATCAGGTGCCAATCAAACCTTTCCCCACCAGAACATCCCCTCTTGACAATCATAGGCATTCAATGTTACCCCACTCACACACCGCCTATGATGCTGCTTACAGGCAGCCCATCTTCCCTTACTTTCCTCCTGTATACAAACGCTGCAGCGCCGCATGCTTTCCCAGCCACGGCTCAAGATCCCCGGCGCGGTCTGCACGGCTGCGACCGATCCAAACATCAGTCAGTCACCCGGGGCCTGCAGAGGCATGATTCACTCCTAAGTGCTGCCGGATCCAAAAGCCCCCTCCAACCTCATGCTGCCTCCCCCACGCTGACTCCCCCACTGTCCCCCTGTGGAGCAGCGCCTGCCATCTGAACCCGGGCCAGCTTGGACGCCGCTTCTCAGTTCTGTTGCACTACTGTGAGAGAATCCTTTGGTGTTGGGCGGTTGTCTAGCAACGCTGTGTTGACACAAAACTCGTCACTCGAATGTATATGCGCTGTCAAAGTGGGCGGAGGGGGTCTGATTGTAACGATGAGGACGATTGTCTTAGACCTGCACGACGATTGTCGTGTCGCGTTATGATCCATTTCTTAGTTCCCTATACATGGAATGAATCAAGAAAATGTCTTCCCTGTCTCTGTCGCAGGGATACAGACGTTGGCCCTCTGCTCTGGGGAGCATCCCAACATGCTGATTGTTGTTGCCCTTGGAAGACAAAGAATGAACTCTTTCATAAGGTGGCACGATTAAAAGTGGAAGAAAACCACAGTCAAATTCCTCCACAAATTAGGCCCTCATTGGAGATTGACTCTCGCCAAGTGCAGTTAAAGTATCGCACGAGGTCGCGGCCCAACGGCGTGCGTTAAAAGAGACCAGATGACGGGGGCGAGGTGTTTTTCGTCCACTGGGTTTCCGATCCTGCCATATTTTCTGGGAAGAAGGAGAGTTTCTGGTGCAGATGTTTGGGGCTTGTTCTGCGGCCAGCAGGTCTCAAATGTGTTGGTCTGGAACCCGACCGAGCGCTAACTGACTGATTTATGGAACCAAAGCCCTCCTCCTCACACTGCACACACACTCAGAGTGTCTCTGCCGCTGTCACAGACCTCGCTGTCGCATCGACACAAACCTTGAGTGTGTAGGTCTGCTGAACCGGGCATTTTCAAACTATGGGCCTGAAAACGTGGTCCATTGCTGAACTTCCAAAGAGACACTTTAAGCTAAGCCTATGCGATAGAAAAACCTTTTTTCATTCTCTTTTCCTCACAAACGCCCCGTTTTTTTCCTACAGGCCTTTACCCTTCATTACCAGTCCACAAGGTGGGTTATAAAACCTTAATGAAAGCAGTCGCCCAAATTCAAATGAGAAGGAAAGTTCGTCTGGCCAAGTCACATAGGCATGGTGTCAGGTGGGCTTGCGGGCCAAACGCTACAGAGTAACAAAAATGTCCCAGAGTCGCTCCATCATTCCTTTAAAAAAAACAAACCCTCCAAAGCCCTTTAAAAGCCATTTAGAATTTTCCACTGAGTCTGCAAGGAGAGTAATGTCATCATTATCAGAAACTGTTATTTGTGATCTGAATGCAAGATCGCCCTTCCAAGAATGAAAATGATGGATAATTGTTAATTACGTGTTAATGGACCAGGGAGTAAATTTGATGATAATCGGCTATTACTTACAACTCTGTTGTTTATCTGAAGCAGATCCAGACACAATGATTATCCAAAGCACGGCGACGCCCATTGGAAATGAGGACTTAAGCCTTGCTCTCAGTTGTAATGGATTAAATAGCTTGTAACACAAATGGCAGTGAAGTACTGTAGTGAAACGCTTGTCTAATATCTGTTTATGGATGTGAAGTTCTTTCTGCAGAATTACACTGTGCACTTGATCTAAAAGTGTTAAACACTTCGGTGGAAACTCTTGTTTCCACCAAACAGTTGTTTGATTGGTGGTTTGGAGTATTTATAGTGTATATATAGTGAATACTCATTAAAGGAGAAATATTATGATGTTTTTCCAACATAGTATATGAGTTCAAGAAAACATGTTGCTGAAGCTGTTTGCTGAAAATAGCTTTTAGGAAAAAAAAACTATTCCCCTCCGTTTCAGTCCCTTCAGAATGCGCGGTTTCTGGTGTCTGTAGCATTAATGCAAATGAGCTGCTGCCCATTGACCAATGAGCTGTCAGAGTGAACCACAGCATGGAGGAGAAGTGATTGATGCCGTTTGCGGACTCCTGGAACTCTATATATACAATATAATAATAATAATATTATACGATATATAGGTATTTATATAATATTATATCTAATATCACGGCCAAAAGCTATGTGCCGTCTCGGCTGATATTTTGAATCATAAAGACTGCGTCTGACGTCTCTGGTACTTCCCCAACAAGTAAAGACTCGTAGTGGGGGTTATCTCGGCCATGGTTGAAAAGAATTTGGGGAAAGGAACTTTGGCCTTGACTCTCTGAATTCCATATTGAACCGTGACATGGGGGAGAAAGGGATTGTACGGCAGTTCAGCTCCCGGAGTACACCCGCCGGAGCTGCCGGACTGCCGCTGAAGCTTCTGCGGCAGTCCGGCAGCTCAGCTCCGGGAGTACAATCGCTTTCCCTCCTAATTCGCTCGAGTAGAAATATTTCAACTTTGCCGTGATATTCGCGTGATGACAGCCAATCAGTGTTGAACAGCGTGGCCACTGAGCGACATGTGTAATGTAACAGCCAATCAGCGTTCAACAGGCCAACCGTTCCCTGCAGTACAGTCCAGGGTGAACCGCAGCAAATTCGCCTGACAAAACTTGCCCAGCGACAGTTTATGATTTGTTGCGCGACAAAACTTGGGGGACAACGCGAACGGGAGACGAATGTGTATTTCAGTGTGAACGCACTTTTACAGCAATGCAACACCTTGTTTATTGAATGGATGGAATGGACCTTCTCACACCGATCTGAAAAGTGTCTTCAGCTGAAACGGCTCATGTCCTTCACTCTATGATGCTCTCCTTTTGCCAAGCTTTCCCCGATCTCCGAGGAATAACTTAGTATTTCACTAATTTCTGCACTGCGCTCTGCGTGAACAAGATCCACCTTAATCTACACGGAGAGCTTCAGCAGCAATGCGCAATAGAGAGCCAACCAATCTGTTTCTCGTTATTCTGCAGTATGCCCAATAAATTGTCGAAATTAGATCTTTGGCACGTGGTTAACGTCTTCCCATTTAGTGATTCATTCAACATGCGATTTAGGGAAAAAAAGAGGTTCTGAATGCAGAGGTTCGGTGTCGGAACAAAGAGAACACAATGAGGCTCTTTTAAAACCACCTTGGCTCCCGACTCACGAAAAGAGATAGGTTGGAAAGACAAACTGGCTGCAAGAACATTTGGAAAGAGGGCGTTCGATGGGAAACCCTGCAGCGTTTCCTCTACAAACTGTGAGGTGAAGGAGAGAGAGAGAGAGAGAGAGAGAGAGAGAGAGAGAGAGAGAGAGAGAGAGAGAGAGAGAGAGAGAGAGAGAGAGAGAGAGAGAGAGAGAGAGAGAGAGAGAGAGAGAGAGAGAGAGAGAGAGAGAGAGCGCAGGAGGAAAGAGAGAGAGAGAGAGAGAGCGCAGGAGGAAAGAGAGAGAGAGAGAGAGAGGGATTCCTTTCCTAGGAGTCTCCAAGAACAACTGTGGAAGCCTTATTTTCCAGCAGGTACATCAGAACAAACAACCAGTTCAAACCACCCTCAACCACCCCTGTCAGCGGGCAGCGAGCGGTCTCAGCGTGGCATCCCACCAACGTGCCTGGACATCATCAAGGGGGAATATATCCATGGTGGCTTTCTCAAATAAAAAGCGCTGTGGGGCTGTGGTACTCGGCCCTCCCCCTCGCAGCCACCAGAGGAACGCTAGGGAAGTGGCGAGGAGGTGGCGCTAGACTGAGTCGTCTGTTCTGTCAGCCTCTGGAATGGGAAAACTAAACATGGCGGTTTCAAACATTGAATAACGGAATCCACCAGTCCGGAAAACAACAGCTCTTTGCCACAATGAAAACGTTTATTTTTGATTTTTTATGTTGTTCATCTGAGACTAATCCAGTAAAACAAAAAGGAATTCCCTTTGAAAGCCAACTCTAAGTGTCATTTTGATAGAAATCAAAGTCAAGATGTTTAATGCTGCACTGGTAAGAGGATTAAGGCATCGTGTTTGGCTGTCTTATTTACATGCCAGATGTGCGGATGTTGTTTATTAGTGCATCATTTATTAGCGAAAAAACCATCAGCAAACGTGTTTCACTATCAGAGGTATTCAGTATCTCTGACAGTACCTTGCTGTTCCACCCGTATAAAATAAAAAAGACGGTGAAAAAAGAGTGATTACTTTGATATGGAGTTGGCAGTTAAACGCCATGGCATCTCTCTGGCAAAAATAACCACTTTATTATTTTCTAGCACTGTTTGTTTTCTCACAACAGCCACTGACCATGTCGAGCACGTCCAGTAAACACACGTTCGCCACTGGTCATTCATCAAAGATAAGTTTTAGATAGCAGTGGTCAACTTTCTGCCCATACTTGGAATAAGAGGAAGCGATGTCGTCAGAGTGCGTAGCCCCTTCGGATTCTCCAAGCGGTGGGCGGAGTCAGGGCTGGAATCCTGGGAGAGTGGTGGGATGACGTAGAGCAGCTGCTGACTCAATGACTCACTCTAACCTCCGTGGGGAGAAGGAGTGAGAGCAGGGCGGGAAGTGGGAGAGACCAGTGGCTATCGGCGCAGACAAAGAACAGACGCCAGCGGGCCCAGAGATCAGCCCCTAGTCACTGGGGGGGACAGGGCCGGGATGGGGCCAGACTAAAGCACTTGAAGCTGGTTCAACACGGCCCTTTGGCCGGCACGGCCCACAGAGGTCCAGATCAGTTTTATCGTGATTCTTTTATAATGAATTGGCTTACGGTGTGGCCATTTTAGGGAGTTGTATCAGTAAATGATAAGGTGATAGGGAAGGAGTGTGTGTTTACAAGCGGCACGGGGTCTTGACAATGTAAATGTTTGATTTATATTCTTGGTGTCATGGATACGTGGTTTTGTCCCTGTCTGTCTCTTGCCACTGTCCATTGTGTTAACAGAAGGCTTTATGGATTATTATAGGAATATTATAGAATAGGATGTTTTTTTCCTCTACGTTCCCATTTGTCGTTACATAATTGTGTAAACACACCTCATTCACATTCCGCCAGCTTTTCCTTCCTCTTAATCAGAAAATCCCATCATTAAACCTTCATACGTAGAGTAATCCCTGGGTCGACAGTCGAGACCTTCAAACTGATTATAAACAAACTAAGCTCTCAAACGTTCCTACACGTGGGGGGGGGGGGGGGGGGGGGGAGTTTTATGAATCCTATCGGGGAATAATTATACAATTACACAGGGTTGGCAGTGAACTCGATCCCCCCCTGAGAGAGAAAGGAGCAGCTGCTCCTTGCAGATCTCTGAAACCATATGTAAAACAAAAAGGGATTGTTTGGAAGATGGCTAATGCTGTCTAGGCTCCCAGGAGTTCACTGCGCTGTTGGCCCAACACGACCCAATAAAGCCTGACTTGAGCCCATGAGCCCATGATACCGGGCCCGGGCTGTGAAGGGATCCACAGCCCCCCAGTACTGCCGGGGCTGACTCACGCATCCAGACTAAATAAAACGTTGTGTGTAGCAGTCTAAGACATGGGCAAGGCAGTAGCACTGCACTCCCCCTGTTCCCCTGCTCAGTAATCAAGCATTCGTTCTATCAACAGATCTCACCCAGTCAGTAAGCACTAAATCATAAATGATCCCATGGTGATATCACCGCTGGGGAATAAGACAGCCAATGATAAACAAATTACACACTGGAGTGTTTTCACTGAATACTCACCCCCCCCAACCTGTGAGACCCACCCAAACACACACACAGACACTATTGTTTACTCCGAAACACCTGGGAGCCCACTGATGTAAACACTAATATTCAGGGAGGAGGAAGTGGACACACACGGCGAGAAGACAAAAACACACACATACACAACCACGCACACACACACAAGATACACGCATGTATGCTCTCACACATACATACATTCATGCACGCACGCACACACACACACACACACACACACACACACACACACACACACACACACACACACACACACACACACACACACACACACACACACACACACACACACACACACACACACAGTGACCCAAACACATAGCAGGCAGACATACAGATACATGCGGATACAGAGGAAGAATGCGACAAAGACAACCATTCCCTAGGTACATACCGTTTCTTCTACTGGTTGTCTCGACGGAGGGATGGTGGGCCAGATGGATACACTGGCAGTGTCCATATATGGACCGCCCGCTTTTCCTTCCTGCCCCCAGTGTGGCAGCTACTGTTTGTGACTGAGCGACTACCAATGACAGGACTACGGGAGTACAGAGCAATAGCAGTACAGTGAGTACAGTGAAAGCTAGAGTTATGACGTAAGACTTAAGACTGAGCAGAAGCAAGCATCTGCATGTGTAAGGCACCGCTCTGACCCTTGACCCCCTGCCGTAGGATTTAGCACTGGGGACAAACTGACGGAATGTCTGGCATGTCTGGGACGCCCCCACCCGCTCACAGGATCACATGTACAAGCTGCATTTTGTTAATCCTGGAAAGAACAAACTGGCTTCTATTGTAGTCCGCGGTCAGGCTAGTGACTGCTATGTACAGGTAGAGATAAGAGTTATTGACTTAAATGGGTCAACACCATGGTAAAGAGTGGTTAATGCAATGTTATATTTCCTACTGTTTTGGGAGTGATGCATTTTAAACAAAAACTATCCTTTTTGATCTTGTCTGTGTTTTATTCGGTTTGATACATCCGGTTATTCGGGCTGTTGGTGTCGTTGCCACATTGAGACGATAACACAAGGATGAGTCACTTTCGGTTAATAAAGCGCAAGCTTTTATCGCACATTGATTTTATTATTGCGTTTTTCTTTATTTGAAACAGAGCTTAGTTTGCTTGGAAACCTGAATCATTATTTACTTCAGCTGTGGTTAAATCAATGTTTAGTCATGAAATGATTGAAATGAGTTTTACGGACAATGCTAAGCGAACTAGACGGTTTCATCATACTTGTCTTTAATGATGTTGTTTTAAAGTCCCATAATTGTCCACGACTTTTACTGACAAATATTTTTTGCCGAACAATTAATGTAGCAAAACAACTTTTTGTCATATACTGCTGCTGCTACTCGTTAGTGATAAAGAAACCAAGCCATAATGCATTGGTTTAATCAATTATTCTTTAAATCTGTTACTAGTGATTTGGAATGCTGAGTGAGGGTGTTTAACCACAATATAGGAAAATATGTCTATTGTACTTATTTAGCATGCCTCTCATGAATTCAACATCTGACACATATTTATCAAAAGACTATAAGATACAGTATGTTCTCGTGGTAGCATTGCATTTCTTTCATAATACATATCTTTTGTCATTTAAATACTGGAAACAATACGTTTAGCAAACATTTGAAAGTTTTGCATCTTGTGTTGGAATGTGATAAAAATGGTTAGTAGGCAAGAATATACAGTATATACAAATAACGTGTAGGGCAGCTATAAGGAATTATAGGGGGTCAGGGGTCAATAGGTGCAAAATTATAAACTATATCATCGAAAGTGTGCTTGTGTCATGCACATCTTCATTACAAAATCAACTGATACATATAATTTTGCAGCTAATATGGCAGCTTTGTATGGAACAGAGTAGTTCCCAGACCGGGTAAAACATTAACAGCTTTTTATTCCTGGTTTTATCGCTTACTGGAACCGCTTTTCACTCAAGTCTGGGCGACCAGACATTTTGGCAAACCTCTGGCAGCACATCAGAAGGTCACACTTTGACTCATAAGGTTCAAAAGTGGATAATCAATGGCATGTGATTAGTCTGCTATTGCAGCTTTTACTCATTTGATTGTGTTTACCGCATAGTAACCCAACATAGAAACATTAGATAGGAAAAAATGTGATAAGGTATTGGCCAATATAATTTATAACTTATGTGTTGTTTTTTAATTCGTTTTAAATTATTGACATGATTGCACCAAAAGTTGATAAGAAGGAGGTAAAGCTGCACTGACACAACATAATTTATGTCACTCCATTCAGTTCATGTAATGCTAGCCATGCTTTCCACACGTGTGTGACAGACATGCATCAGAACATTGAACCAGTGCGTGGATGCGGCTGATTTCATGTCGAAAAGAAGCCTTCGTTTTCTCTCCAGCCGCGACGGTTCCCAAGTTGGCATTTTGGGCCACGAGAAGAAGAATCCTGGCCACGATAAAACAAAAAAAATGGACAGCCGTCCAGCTGGGGTTTGACCTTTAAGCCATGTGATGAATGAAGTAAAAACGCTATAAATCACGTTGAGTCTCTGCAAGGAACTGTAGGGACTCGTTTGTAATAGTCAATCCGCAGACGATTTGCATAATACTGCCAACTTCCCTTTTCGAAAAGAGCCACTGAGTGAAGAAATCTGATGGTGTGATTTATAAAAGCGAAATGCACTTGAATGGCAAGATGCATTGAACCTAAAATATGTTAATAAATAAGACCAAAGTCTACTGTGAAGTCTTAAAAAACGCATATTCTGGACACATAGTTTGGGGAGGAATCCATGACCAGCATTTTAAATCCTTATAGCTGGTTCAGACTACATGATTCTCAGATATTCTATATATAATATTATAATATATCCGTATATTATATTAGAGGACGTGAAACAGGATGGAGGCCGGGATACAATGGCCTGAGATAAAGATGAGGTCATAAATGCAGCATTTGAGCCATAGTGTTGGGATCAAACTCATGGCCCGGTGTTTACATGAGGTCACGTCTCTCAGCTCATAGCTTTGGTGAGCCACTGAATTCATACCACCAGATATCGTCTTTAGTCATACCTGCTTTTATGCACAAGCCACCAGACCAGACAGAAGGAGTTCAACACTTTCATATTCTTGAATGATTTCCCACTTTTCCAGATGAGTATCCCATTCATCCCACCAAAAAGTATTTAGAATGGCAGAACAACATGACCATGTTAGGTTTTTCATAATTTGGGGTAAAAAGCCCCTACTCATTATCCAGCTGGAGATTGGATGAAGAAGTCATGATTCTTCGCAAACAAATCTCACAAAAACCGCACTGTATTTATTTTCACATGTCAGGTCTCATGTCTGAAGCACAAATGCATTGTTTATACTGAGCTTATGGAAGAATTAAAATGCTATTATTAAACTTCTATCGAGGAAACGGGAGAGGAAAATACATCCCTAAATATTTCCCGGAATATTTATGCTTTCACTCTAAAGATGTGTGTTTTTCAATGACTCATATGTGGAACGCTAGTAAATCTCCCATATATTTGAGCCCCGACATGCTTTCTGTAGGAAAAAGAAACATTAACTGCATTTTTTGAATTACACAATGTCTAATGGCCTGCACTCAGGCTTTTCCAGCCTCTACAGATGCAACATAGAATGGCCTCTCATTCACCCACTCATGCATTTATTCACCCACACACACATTCATTCATACGCCTGTCGGTATGACATCATCGGGATCGGCCCAGAATCACGCTGGGCACTTTCTCTCGACGGATTGAACTAACCTTGGTCAAGAGGACAACAAAGGAAGCTTGTGCATGCAGCCCAAAAAATGAACATCAACTTATCAGCGCTTAAAGACTGATCTCGAGCTGTGAATCACGAGACCAGGTCTGCTCCCGTTATTGCAGAGTTGAGAATGCATTGTTTTGAATTCTGGGAGCATTCATTCTGCTCTCCTGTCAGTCCAAAACAAAGCAAAACACGAGGCGGATTCCCCGCTCAACCACTCAGCGATGACTTGACGTGTTCCTCCACAAAAAGAGACGAGGGGATGCTTTAGGCGCTGGGCTACACATCTTCACTTCCATGTTGGTCAGCATTTGCATAAGTGCGGGAAGCAGAAGGTGGACTACATACATACATCAACAAAACAAAAGCTAACATGAAAATACAACAGGATGAGGGACACAGCCTAGACAAGATTGACAGGTACAACCACAAATACAGACACAACTTAAAAAATGTTTATATTGGATATAAAGACGTGTGTACCAGCCAGGAGAGAGGAACGCTCACATGTCATTTACAGACAGAGATCATGTAATCATGTAGTCCTGTAGATGTTTACGTGGAAAGAGTCTTGTAGTAGGATACGTGTAACTTACAGACTTACAGTTGAAGCAAGGCATGACACTGGAGACCACATAAAATAACGTATAGTAGTTCATACTTGTTGCAACGGTTATTTTGCTCTACGATATCGCCCTCCATTTAAGTTCTACCATTAAGCCCAGCTTCACTTTAATCAATAGTTGACAGGAAAACTATCATTGTGTGTGTGTGTGTGTGTGTGTGTGTGTGTGTGTGTGTGTGTGTGTGTGTGTGTGTGTGTGTGTGTGTGTGTGTGTGTGTGTGTGTGCGTGCGTGCGTGCGTGCGTGCGTGCGTGCGTGCGTGCGTGCGTGTGTGTGTGTGTGTGTGTGCGCGTATGTGTGTGTGTGTGCGTGTGTGTGTGTGCGTGCGCATGCGTGCGTGCGTGCGTGCTTGGTGGATGGAGTTTCAATTTTCCATGAACCCCGGGGAGTAGGGAAACAGCACCTTGAGGTTTGGACTGCAGCAAACCACCAAAACATGTTTGTTTTCCACAGAGCCTTCGGCTTGAGTTTTGAGACACTGTCGGTACAACTAAGTAGAAAAGGGAAGAAGTCGACGAGTGACAACGCTAATAAAAAATATTTCGAAAGATGCGTTAAAAGATCTTAATGGACTGTCTATAATCATTTGGAATCTCTTCACCCTTAATTCCCTGCTGAAGATTGCCGGGAAGGCCGAAATGAGACAAGCTCAGTGTAAAGACTATAGCATCAAACCTTGAGAGCGCACACATGAGAGCTAACACACACACACACACACACACACACACACACACACACACACACACACACACACACACACACACACACACACACACACACACACACACACACACACACACACAACACAGGGTGGTAGTATGGCTACTATGAGTCCCCACAACCATCATACACTTGATGAACGTTGAACGTCTTGATGAACGTTGAACGTCTTGGCTGAAAACATGAGCAGAGTAGGCTTACATCCAAAAAATAATAAATTATGCATCTATGCTTCCTAAGAAATCGTATTAAAACCTCTGTAATTTAGCAAATCGTTGTGCCTCTCTTCCCCCCCTGAGAGTGTGGGGGAGTAGAAACCACACAGTAAATACTATCAAATAAATTCCAGTACAATTTAAGAGCGAAAAACCCCGTTACATCACACACACACCCCTGGTAAGCAATAAAAAGGAGGCGCACTGTTTGTTTGTGGTCGTATCTCCCACATGTTCTCCTTATTAGTTCACTATTAAGAGACTGGAAGGAACTAAGGGCAGGTTACGCAAGGACCCTGCAATGTCCTCCAACCTGTGTATCCATCAGGATGGAGGTGGACGAGGAAGCCAACGTACAAACAGGAGGGAATGGGGGTGGACTCCAGACAGGGACCTGGTCTGGGAAGCGCACCAGGGTCTAATTGCAAACCGCTAAGCCCCAGCGCAACTGCGCCTCCGTGCCCATGTTGTTAGTGAGAAGGAATTTCTCTATTCTCCACGGAGCCAGCCAAAGCCACAGGCCCTGCTTAGCCCCCGTATCCCTGATGAAAAAATCAGAACAGAGAGACACTCTGGATCCACTCGTTGGTTTTGTCATCGCAAACTGCTCTGTGTGAGACGTTCACGTCGGGGGAATGAAAGACGGAGGTATGCTGTGGTGTAGACGGTTTGTTCGCTGCTGTTTTTCGATATGCTAATTGCGTAGACAGCGGTGAAGTTTTCTTTTTTTTGACATATATAACAAGACCACATCCATTGATTTAATCTGCAAACCTTTTGTGAGCGATTTGTTACCTTTAGCGTTTGTGATATTATCACGCGCTTGTCATGACGAATGTCAACACAGGCCCTATCCATTCAGATGACAGCACAAACAAACAACGACATCGTATACGCACAACGGCTTTCATCGGGTGACCGAAATGGAACCAATACCCCAAACCACGCGATGGGGGCCCGCAGGCTGACCTGGAGCTCGAACCCTCGCAAACAGCCACCATGGCGTCCGACCGCAGAGATGCTGTTGGCTGTTCAGGCAGACGTGAGCTAACTTCATAAATACTTTTTCAAGCCTATCGGATCACAGTTGAACACAGCCTTCGTGTGCGGCTTCGACACAGAGATGTGTCTTCATTCGACCGCTCTGAGTTCACCGCTTTGTCACTTTTATCATGGTCTCTTCTTCCCGGTTAGCGGGAAAATGATTCAAGCCACCATTCTCGACTATGTCATTGTTTGTCTGAGTAATCATCCAAATCTTTCTTGGAAGAAGTACCAAGTGTGTCATAAGATGCTCATGCGTTGAAGTATTTTGATCGACTTTGGCCACAATTGCGGTGATGGGCAATTAAGATGGCAAATGGTAAGCTAATATCTATACCCGCCATTTTTAGGACTTCTTTATCCTTGGCTCGTAAGCATGAGAATCCCCATATGGGGAATGAAGCTACGATGCTATCACCCTAAGTGTTTCAGCAGAAGGAAATCGATCCGCGGAGGTGGTTGCGCAGAGGTATGATAGAAAGTTTTTCATGATTATATGTTTAAATCACATTACCCACCTGCCTGACGTCTCAGCCAAAGACCAAATGAGCCCAGAGGAGTCTGCGTTTGCTGTATTCTGCAGGCGATGAGCATGCACAACGTTTGGTTTCATGAATTGTGTTTGGTTATTTATATTGTGGTAGGGTCTTGTGGACGCCAAGTGAAGAGGTTTACGCCAACCTCAGTTTTGTCTCAGAAGATCACAGATCCCATGATCATCCAAACACACATATGACCCTGGCCATGCATGTGATTCTCCTCATGAAGCAGGTGGTGGAACATTTGAACACAGAAAGTACCATGGAGACCGACTAGCACCAAAGTGGATGAAAAGGTAGCAATGACTCATAATGTGACTTCTAATGCAGTTTATATATCCGTTGCAAAAAGGGGAAAAGCATTCAGGTGTGAATGTTTAGCTTGGACATCGATTGTCAACTGGCCTCCCTCATGTCTCTGATCTGTTGTACAGAGCCGCGGTGGTCCTGTCACTGGTCCAGTGTGTCATTAACGCCTCCAGAGTTTGGGGTTTGATTCCCATCGGGCCACCCGTGTCTAGTATGGTAACACGCATGTCTAGTATGGTAAACTAAAGATACACATATGCATATACATATACTACAATACACCAAATTGCATATATTATAATTTAATTATACAGGTGGCCACAAGGGTTAGCTTAGCCAGGAATTAGAGCGGGTTGACTTGTTACCGGAAGGTTGCTAGTCCGATCCCTGCCTCGTCCTAGCTGAGTGGCGAGGTGTCCCAGAGCAAGGCACCTAATCCTAACTTCTCCGGATGAGCTGACTGTTCATCCATATCCTCACATTCCCTTTGAAGACACAGGAGCTGTTTTGTGTGTGTGCGTGCGTGCGTGCGTGCGCGCGTGCGTGCGCGCGTGCGTGCGCGCGTGCGTGCGCGCGTGCGTGCGTGCGTGCGTGCGTGTGTCTGTGTGCGGTGCCAGTGTTGGGGCCAAACACACGCTAACGCTATAGTGAGTACACACGGGACCACGTAGGGGCGAGCTGCGGTGAATTCTCCCAGGAGCAGCGCTGCCCGACTGAGAGGGAACCTGGAGGTTGTTTGTTGTTTCAGTCACAGTGATTTAAGTCCTGCACGGTTCCCTCTGCTGGACGTCTCCGTCCACACGCAGGTGTGTTGTTGTGTTGATAAAGCCTCCTCTTGGAGGACCAAAAAGCATGGGTCCCCTCTGGGGGGCCGTTGGAAATGTTTAGGATCGGTCACGTTTTGAACATATGCGGCGTGCATATCTCTTTTGCTCTTGCTCTCTCTTGCTCTCTTCTCCTTCTGTCTCTTGTTTTCTTCTCCCTCTCTCTCTTCTTCTTCTTCTCTCTCTCTCTCTCTCTCTCTCTCTCTCTCTCTCTCTCCCGCTCCCTCTCCCTCTCCCTCTCTCTCTCTCTCTCTCTCTCTCTTTCAGACACGTGTTTATATGTTCCCAAAGAGAATCAAACATCCCTATTTATGTTGTCATAATGTTGTCTTGGTTACGAGGTTATAATTGTTAATACACTTCTCAAAGGATAAGGGAAAGAAATATGTCCATTTAGATTTGCACTGATACGCCTTGTAAGTTAAACGTGAGCATTTAACAGACTGGGTTCCCATTGCAATGTGGATGCGCTGACATTGTAAGGCTGGGGGAGAAGAGTCGACACTCCAAACCGCGGGACATGTTTCTAAACCAAAGCCAGATGGAGGGTGCTGGACCACATGGAAAGACTGGTGGTGCCGATACAGTAGGTCTCTGTAACACTGCAGTGTGTGTTTCTCTGCTGCTACACTTCATCCCAGCACCGCAGCCAACTGGCGGTCCGGGTAGATGAGTGTGTGTGTGTGTGTGGGGGGGGGGGTGGTTTCACGGAAAGTTATCTGTGGTGGGATGATGGCGTTTGTGTTCAGTGGACCACTGGTGCTTTCTGCGTGAAGCACTGCAGTGTGCTCCTGGTGCCTCAGGCAGTGTTTTCTAAATGTTGCCGTTTTGACCCCGGTTCTGTTCTTGCAACGTAAATGTGTCAATGTGTGTTAATTCCCTTTATTTGTTCATCACAACCAAGCAAGGAGCATATCTGCCACAGCGATCCAACACAGCAAGGCTCTTCGGTCTCTTGGTCCGACCCCCCTTTGCCCCCCTCCCTGTCCTAGTCCACCCTCCCTACTCTCCCCTGGGGGGAGGGTGGGGGGGCGATGTCTGATGGTGGGTGACTGGAGTGGTGTTCAGCTGCTGCAGCTGAGAGGCGTAAACACCATCATTATAAATGTCATCTTCAGGACCACCCAGGCCACGGCTGACTCCCCGGGACCCTGCAAACCTTGTGAGGGTCCGAAAACATATCCAAACCCTCCAACATGTAAACCAAACACATCGTTTGTTTTCCCACTTTTCCTCAGATCCAAACACTGCGGATAACCAAACTCTTCCAACATTTTGCGAGAAAGAAACGCACGCATATTATTCCATCTCCATGCTTATCCCATTAATTGCATTCTTTCCTTATCTGCAAGATTAGGCCCGCACCGGGTATTTCCTGGTTCGTAGCTCTGTATTATGTGTGTGTTTGCGTTGGATATTGTCGTCTTTATCTTTGCAGATGCTGTCACAGAGCTATTCCAAGCCCACTCTGAAATAGCCCTTTGCTAAACGTCTGGAGGGTGTATGCAGGCGATGGAGTCTGCACTCGTGTGACCTCGACACGCAGCAGACCCGGGGAGCCGGTAGGGGAGTATCTGCCTCGCAAGACCTTCATCCTGGCTTAAGATCAAGAAGCTCCTCCCTGGTGTTATGAGTCAGTGAAGAGGACCGTCCATGTCACTCTGATTGGCACTTAGTTGATCATGGTCCTCAGTTAATAGCTCCCGCAAGAACAATTCTCTGCTGGTGCTTAAGTTTAAGAGTATCCATCTCTATAAGGTCTGACGGTCGCCAGAAGTTTGACGTGAAACATACTTAAGCTTAAGCACATATTTCAGTGAAAACATTGAATAGATAAGTTCAATACCGTACCACTTTTCCATGGCACGGTATTTGTGTAACAGTGGGTTAACAGTTAAATCCTGCACGATCCCCAGGAGTGATTTACAGTCCCAGACAATCTGGGCAGGTAAAGGCCTTCAAAACATACAGTCAATGGCGCCTTGATCTGCTTCCAGTCTATCCAAGCTAAACTCATCCCCATATGAGCGGAACCGGCCGTTCTCCTCGCCTGATAAATTCTGCCTCCCCCGAAGCTGTGTCAGCATATTTCAGCTGACAGCCAGCGTGCATAGGTCGAGTCCTCCAGGGTTTTCTCTGTGTCTACTGGGTCCAGACTGTTGGGAGGCGTGGAGGAGAAGGGGGCTGGCCTTCCCCTCACCCATGCAAAAAATGCAAAGGCATTTTTTCGTAAATAGCTTTGTCAGCTATATATGTAACAAAACCAACAATTTAAATACCAGGTGGAGGCGGTTTGATTTGTCGTTTGAAAAAGCCTACGTCCAGATGAATATAGCAAATGTTGAATCACTCTGCCATCTCTCTCTTCCTTGTGCTTTTTCAACTAGTCCACAGAAACCCTACATTGCCTATATAGAAACATAAGTACAGGTCTCTATGCCAGGACAAATATTATGTCATAGAGTTGGACATGTATATTTCAATGGCCATTTTTGTTTCTCTTTAAAAAACCAATAATTGGTCCCTTCGTTTCCTTGTTCTTGTTTTTATTGACGGCAGATGGCCATGTAGACATTACTTTTTTCTCGCAGACCGAGAAACAATTATGGTATTATTTTCAAATGTGTATAGTTTACTTTTCCAATATATCTGAAATATATTTAAACACGTTATTTCTGCTCCAGACAAGCATTCCATCAGCAATGTATCATTTAGTTCACCATGTCCACCACAAATTATAACCAAATATGACCTATGACCTCAGATTATACACTTTTCTGCTGGTGAGGACGGTTTTGACCGACTTCCGTCATCATTCACGCTTGGAAACACAATATAATTTCTATATTGTTCCATTCTGCTGCTAAGAAATATCTTAATTGTTCTAACTTCAACCCTTTTTAGTTATAACTTTAGTTAATACCTCAAGATAAATAGACTTGACTAAAATAAAGTGTATACTTGACATTACATCTGTAATATTTACAGGCTGTGAGGTTAGGGTTGAAGTTTTATAACAGAGAATTGTTTCAAGTGAATCAAGAAACAAAATACATTCCTACAAATCAATCACTTTCTCTGAATCATTCTGTCACTGCATGTTTTGTTCTCGTTGCTGTTTCAAACAGTCGGCTCCTAGTCTGTTTGTGATCACTGTCCCAACTGACATTTGGGTCGACTGTAGTGTGCTGTTAATCAACCCTAGATTTGGAAGGCCCACAAACATCTCTACACAGAAGGTTCAATGGGAAAACTCAACCCCCAAGGAACATTCAAGTTTTGATCGAGAACTCGTGTTCCGTAAAGAACAACTCAAAGTATGTTGTCACCTGCGTCAATAAAATCTAGGTTAATTTTTGTCAATATGTTTTGTGTTTGTTTTTGGCACACATGTGGGCCGTGCTGGTCGGGGTTGAATATGAGCTGGGTCAAACCATGTGGCAGAGTAAGGCAAGCAGAGCTGTGATTGTCTGAGGGGCGCCCTGGCAGCTGTAGGGTTAGTGATTAAGTGATTAATGTGTTTGATTGGTGATGTTCAGAGCGGATTTTTGTTAGCTGTGACGAATGGTTACCACCCACACACATGCACGCACAGACCACACAAACATACAAGCAAATAGGCACAGACACACACACATACACACTCACACATACATACGAACACACACACACACACACACACGCACACACACACACACACACACACACACACACACACACACACACACACACACACACACACACACACACACACGCACACATGCACACACACAGACAAAGACACACACAGGCAGGTAAAGCAACACACACACATACACACCACAAGCATGCAGAGTTACACACCCACACACATACCTGTTACATGCATACCTTCACATGTGACTAAAGTCAACAGTGTCAAGATAGGCTCCTTCTCGTCCACGTTCCTGCACAGGGCCTTTGTGTGTGACTGGGGTTGTTTTTAAACCGGAGACTGTCCGGGCTCCCGATGAGTGCTTTAGGGGGTCTGCCGTCTCATGTCAGAGCTACTGGACTGTGTTGTTTGTTATCACAATCACTCTGGCCCGCTGAATTCCTCGGGGTATCGCCGTGCATGTGCTGGGGTGTTAGCGATAAATCTCCAGTGTGTGTGCAAAACAATCGCAGCGCCACAGCATGCGATACATGGGAGCCCGTACGAGAGACAGGCAATGTTTGATTTCTCATAAAGTTGAATCCCTGGTAATGAAAACGATATAGCCCCACTACTTCATTTCGGTGAGGGTCGGGAGTATTTCCAGCTGCTGTGGTCCGAAGGTTTTCTTTGTCTGTTACCCAACGGTATGAGGCGGCGTTGGTGGGCTCGCATGGGACGGCCAGCCCACCCTTTAGAGCAGAACGTGAAGGCGTTGAGGTGCCAGAGGGAGAGAGAGTGTGGCGTGGCCAACTAGGCCCCGCAGCAGTGAAAGTGAAAGATAGCTGGCCAGATTGATGTCTCTATATTTACAGATACTCACTGAAATGCAACTGAACAGTTTCGCCTGCCGTAGATTCACTGAGCTGCACCGTTTCTACGAAAACTTTGAACACAAAGCAGTCAGCTGGGTGCAGGAGGTGTCCATCCCCCCCCGCCACCCACCACTTCTACAGACACGCACGAGCACACTCCCCTCACCCTCACACACACAGACACGTGAACCGCACCCTCACATACACAAAGCACGCACGGTACACACACACACACACACACACACACACACACACACACACACACACACACACACACACACACACACACACACACACACACACACACACACGATTCATACAGTAAGCTGAGGGCTTTGAAGACAACAACAGTTTCACTGCCAGGTTAGAAACCCGATAGCCCCTCAGGAGGCCAGAGGATTCTCATAAATCCTGCCAGAGAGAGAGAAGAAAGAGACAGGAGAGGGCTACGATATTACCGAGAGAACATCTTAACGCTGAAGCCCTGGGCCTGTGTTCACCCAGGCCGTGATATATTCTGCTATCCAGCAGGCCGTCACGACACATGGAAACACTTTGACTTGATTGTTTTGTATTGATGTGCACTAAAACGGCTGATTTGACCGATGTGACTATATTTCTTTTTAACTACACACAGCGCTGATAAACAAGCTATTTGAGTGTCATTAGAAATTCATAGGCTGTTTTTTTTAGCCTAGTGAATGTGTTTGGCGGACGGAAGCGTGCAGCCCTCCAATTCTTATACGATAAGGTTCAAACCAGACGAATACCCGGAGCAACACTTTCAGATCACCGGATTACGTGCTAAAAATAATAATCTCTTTTTTACATTTTCAACACCAGAAACCCGCCCTCTGTTTGAAGCCGAGCCACCACTGTTTGGGCTTTCCAATGGTTCAAAAGTCAATATTGCCTTCCGAGGCGCGGAGGTAGGGTTACACCATCACAACAGCTTGACGTCTAATCCGCCAAAGAGCAAGACTTCCCCTCTTGCTGTTCTGCTCCTTTCCACTGTCAGTTAAGCTTTCCTGCATGTCGAAACACTCTGTGTGTTTCCATAATCAGTGCTGTTGTGGAGAAGTCCGCTCTTTCTCCCTCGGCCGGTTGTTAGTCTCCTGAAACACTGTCCCTTTTCTCCAATCAACGTTCCTTGCATTCAGATCGTCCATAGTCTGGACGTTCAAACATCTGGAAAGTCACTACAGGTATTCTCATTTTGAGAACTCCAGCTCGTACTTTGTTCCTGGGTAGTTCGGTGCTGGCGTTGGTTTATATACAAATGGTGATTGAGTGATTTCTGTGGTGGACCGCTTCTTAGTCAGTTTTGCTTCAGATTTTCCAGTGGTATGCAAATGCCCGGACCGACTAGCAGCGACTGCAGTTCAGGCTGTTGAAGACTTTCGAAATGCTTACTTACCTTGTATCTAAATCCTGCTAAATATACTAGGAATTTACTAAAAGTCTGTAAGATTTGTTAATAGACTACAGTAACATTTACGATAGTGTAAAAGTTTTTATAATCGGTCGTACAGTTCTAAGTTACATGAATGGAAGGCATTGACTACAGAAACGTTAACCTGAGGATCCCATGGCCAATAAGGAGCAACTCACTGCCACATTCACAGCATATGGTTTATAAAAATGCAATACCACATTGACCAGGCATAGTCCATCATGTTCTCAGTGAGTGGGTGTGTTGTAATTCAATCAGGAAATAGCCGGTTAACTAATATAAATGTGTCCACTAAAAAAATTAAAAGAAAACTGAACAAAAAGACATACGTTTCACTCGTCGTGGCTTAGCCTAACTTGGCCGTGTGCGTTCAGCTCCAGAGGTCCCGACGAGGTCTGGAAAACATATATCTCAGCGAGGGGATCTGGAAAAGATGCAGCTTCTGTGGCTGCGGTGGCTCGGCAGACTCTGCACACCCCTGGCTTGTGCCTCCAGCGAGAGCTGGCAGTGGACGGCGTCAGGAGATGGTGCCATCTGCAACCTGGGAGAACACTCTCCCCTACATCTCCCTCGCTCCACTTTCACTGACACAGCGAAAGTACTGTGTGTGGGGGGGGTCACATACCCAACATGTGGGACCTCCAGGGTAGACTCGCAGGCTGGGCCGAGGTGGAGAGAGGGTTGGCATACCTCCCTCACTCACCCCAGCACTGGGACTTGGGTGCATGAATAGCTTAGTAATCAGGAGAAGGGTTTCCTGGTTGAAAGGGTCTCGCTGTGTCACGCCGCATTGAAGCACTCATCCATCAGCCTGTCTCTTTGGCGTACGGTTGCAGCTCCTTTCAGCAGATCACAAAACCATGTTGCGTTGCCTGGCCATCACTCGCATGGGCCTGGAGATCGGTATGCACCCCATTACTACCTTTGCATGGTTTGGGAACGGGACCGGTTGACTGGCTGGTCTCCTTTACCCTCTCTGGTCACAGACACTATAAGCTGTGACGTCTGTTCTTTGAAAAGCTGCTTTTTCAGATGTTAGAGCGATGTACAGAGCCCATTCCAGCAGTGAAAAGCGTTGCTGCGCGCAGTTTGATGTTTAAATCTCAATATCGTCTAATATCCGTTTGAGAGGAAATGTCCATGAATAATTTAGCAGATTTTTCCTGGCATGTTTCGTTTTCAATCAGCTTGTTGGGAGTCTCAGGAAGGGAAACAGAGCTTCAGCACACAGAGTGCAGATGGGTTCACTATTGAATGGGTTCTCCAGTCTTTCATCAGCAGATACATAGGTTTGTTGAAGGAGGCTTTGTGTTGCCTTGGAAGACCGCTCATCCCCTGGTATTATATGGATAGGGTGTGCCCTCATCTGCTAAAGGAATCTCTGTGTGACTTCTGGGGATCTATTGATCCATTCGGAAACTCCACTGAGCTAATACTAATAACAGAAAGACTTTTAAAACTTCAGTACCAATTTGATGCCTTGGTGGAAAGTGACTACTTGTAACCTTTTACCGTCAGCCAAGGACTTAGTGTTTCAGCCCCATTGGTTGTTGTGCATTGATGGGTTCATTTCAGCTCTTTTCAGTGAGTCAGATCATTTGGCTGACCTCCCCCAATGAAGCTAGCTCTTTGGGCTCCAAAACGGCTCTTTGTTTATTGAAGTTTTCCTTGATAAAATGTGTTTTATATTGTTTTTAGTTGCCCATTGAATGTGCTGATGAATAAAAGTATGGTTTAATTTAGTCTTTGTTCCACGATATGCTAGGTAGTGTTTGATTTTATTGGAGGATATGTTTTACAAGTCACGCCTGGACATCAGGCTACAGTTTTAAAATACAGTTTTGGCCTCACTGCCTCAAGTCCCTCACTGCGATTGTTAGTCATTCCTACCTAGCAGTTGTTAATGTGGAATTTATAGAATACCTTTCAACATTTTGGGGAAAGAACGCAACTAGCTGACCAGCCAAAGACTTTCCCGCATTTGATTGCTAAGGTCACTATTGTTGTAATCATAGAGTACCTTAATTATCCGAACCAGATTACCTTTCCCAATCGTTCAGTTCAAAAAATTAAACAAATATTTGAAGTGTTATGTTCATGTGTTCCGCCTGAGAACAATCCAAAATCCAAGTCTGCCAACTTATTATGTACACAGGGATCATAGATAGTGTTTTCAGCTAAACGATTCCATGAGAGGATGCAATTCTTACTCAGAACTACAAACTGAACATAAAGGACAAAAGAGGTGCAAAAAGTACTGGCGATAAATGCTTTGACCACCAAAGGTTCAACATTTGTTTCAAAACTTTGGGGAAACACACTTGCTGGTTGGCAGAGGGGGCATCTTCAAGGGACAGTGCGACAACAGCTCACATCCTACAAGCTTTGATTCCCTCTGCCTGTTCTCCCTTCATCTTGGTAACCTTCTCACCAAGCATCTCCACACAGCCAACCATCTCCAAAACAGATGCAAAGAACTTAAAGTATGCCCCCCCCCCCTTGTGTGGGGAAAACGTGGGATTCCCGCTAGTATTAAAATCGCTGATGACCGCATGTTCCCAGCGTGCCTCCTTTTCCGGAAGAAATCACCCATCGTTAATCAAAGATGCAAGGACCCACCCGTAACCCCAGCCACCCCTCTCCAAAGTAAGGAGAGGAACATTCCTCAGATTTTTCTTCCAGTAAAATGGTGGGCTGTTTCACTGGCCCGACCACCACATGTTATATTTAGGATTTTCCTAAATATAATGAGGAAAATCCTCTAAGGTCCATTTGAAAGTCATGCCACCATCACCTTTTAGCATGACGTGCCAAAAGCAAACAGTATAATTTCATGTTACTCATAATAGCCTGATTATTATTGGGGAAAATAACTGTTCTGTTGCAAACATGTGGCCGGCACATGGCGTGGAACTAAATTACCCAAATTAAATTTGGACAAAATGTGCAGTAATTGTAAACACAAATACATGCTTTTGCTTCTATCTTATGAACAAATACATAAAGCATCAAATATATTAAATTGTAGAAATCGAAGGAGGCAAGAAACCTAATTCAGGCCATGTTAGAGATGGAAGACAATCGTTGTCATAATCTTGCAAAAATACAATAAAAAAGGTATAGTTGGCAATAGTTGACAAAACTGTGTGATCCGCACCAAACATTAACCAACATTTGTGGGAACATCTGTCTCAACTGGCTTATTCTCGTAAAAAGAAATGATGCGAAGTGATGCACAGTGCCTGAAGACTTACGTTCCAACCTGACGAGGCTTTGTGATGAATCACTGAATAATTCGGGGAAACGTCTAACAGAGGTCAGAGGTCTCCCGTACTGGTCTGAAGTATGACCACTAGAAAATGGACCCGTCATACCTCTAATTGACTTTTGCGTGATATCAATCAGTGTCAAAAAGGCTATTTTTAGAGGTATATTCACAGAGAAGCATGCAACATGAATATTTTAGATAACACCTGTTTATCCAGGCGTTTTGGAACAGCTGCTGTTAACCAGATTCAATCTTCCATGCAAAGCCTGATGAAGACATAATATGTGTTTGGACAACAGCAGCTCATGTTTAAGCTCAGTGAAGTCATGTTCAAGCTTTGAAGGACAGAGTATGAAGCAATTTTCGAGCTATCTCATACAAATCATTCATGTGTGCCTCAAGCATCTTTGTAACAATTATAGGTTGAGATGTACGTCTGATTTCAAGAGAAGCCTACTTAAACCAAACCTCAAGAACAGCAACCTTTCTACTGAAGAATATTATTGCAATTGCTTTTTGTTTATAATTGGCTCACACATGTGTCACTTCCATACAAGTTATAGCGCGTGTCACTCCCATACGAGCTATAGTATGTGTCACTGCCATACGAGCTATAGTGTGTGTCACTTCCATACAAGCTATAGCGTGGGTCAATCCCATAAGAACTATAGAGTGTGTCACTTTCATACGAGCTAAAGAGTGTGTCACTCCCATACAAGCTACAGTGTGCTTCTGGGACTTCTGGGTGAGTCGTCTTGAGAGTTGGAGATCCTTGAAATGTAGAGGTTTCAAACCCAATTTCCATATCTACCTGGAGGCAACATTGGGCAATGTGCCTCACCTGCCCCTGAATTATAAAGCTGTATCCCTCATTTGTGCCATTGGATAAAATGTCCTGCTAAATCGCTAAATAGTCAATATAAAATGTGAAGCTCCACTTAGCTTGGGACATTTCCGCAGTAGCTACCCCCTGCAGCCTTTGAGGAAACTGGTAAAAAATAAAGAACAATGGCAAAGCCAAATTCAGTGATTGATTTTCAAGATGTTCAGCTAAAAAAGGCACTGAAGTATTATACAAGCTGCTCGTGAGAGCCCACATGTCCCCGTCTGTATAAAAAAGACTGCTTGGGTTTTCCTTTTTTTCATCCGGACAATGTTTGTGTTTTGGGTACATTCCTAGGCAGCTTTCCCAGACACAACCAGTGGCTTCCATCCCAGCGACTTCTGTTGCAGAGCCATTAATGCCCTTGCCTTCTTTTTTTCAATGTAAGGACGTTTGGGATGGATCGTCCAAGACAGTGAAAGAATGTAACTTTGAATCTCTTCTCAATGTCTATGTGAAGCCAGGAAACATTGTTTTCCAATACCGAGCAATCCCTTTGCCAAACGGGGCTACCGGGAGAATAATCCATGGGTTTACAATATGTGCGCACATCAACACTCATATGGAAAAAATCACAAAATGTAAAATCGAAATTATATCTTCTGGCTCCTTTGCTGGAGCTGGGGTGGTGTTGGTGGTGGTAGTGGTGGTGGTGGTGGTGGTGGTGGTGGCTGGGGTGGTGGCTGGGGTGGTGGTGGTGGTGGTGCCGGGAGTAAATATCAAGCCAATGCCCGGAAGGAACAGCCCAGCAGGCTATGAAGACACTCAGTGCTGCTTTATGAAGATATTATTACAAAAACGTCCTGCATTAAGATGCTGGCAGCCTCTAAGGTTTCCAGTGCAGGAGCGCTGGAATGGTGCACTATCCAGACTTCAGTGAATACCACTTTATTTAGTCCAGCAAGGATAAAAACAGCTTGATACAGCCTTGAGGAAGATGACAAATAGAGAAAATATATCTGATGTGGGAAGAATCTGTTTCTCATCTTATAACGTTTCTGGACACGGATTAGAATCAAGGATATTAGGAAATATTGGTATGACATATACATTGTTGACTTCAAATCAAATTGGTAACTACAGCAAAAAAGATACTTGTGGACTAGTATGAAGGTATTCCAACGAAAAAAGACATTTAAGTGCATGACCTATAGAGTAAATGGAAAATATCAGAGATACCGTCTGTTTCCACTAAGCAAAGACATGTGCCAGACATCTTAGAAACAGGGTACCCCAGAAATTGGAATACCAGCGCTATATTCGTCTTTGGGTGTTTATTCAGGGCTAAAGTGAATGCATAAATACCTCCAGGAACTACATGCAGTCTCTGAACTCCAGTTTCCAGCACTGGGGTATCCTCCATGTTTATTCTGAAAGACTAAGCTGAACATATGTATATCTTCAGGCCTTACATTTATTTTATTATTTTTTTACTACTCATTTTCATAGTAGGTTGATCAGCCACAGAAACGTGTGTGATGTCATCTGACCTCTCACTGACCTCTAACTGACCTTTGACTGTTGGTTTGTTCCTTGGTGGGGCAGGGCCGCTCCCTACCTCGCCAATGAGCAAAGAGGTTTTCTGACCACCCGCTGAGTGCACCTTGGTACACCTTAGTGCACCTGAGATAGACACACCCTGACTGGTACACCAGCTTGCCTTGTAAGACTCTTATGACATTATGGTAATGTCAAAATACCAGCAACACAATTGAACAGAAAGTAGGCCACAGATATCATTTTCTGTCTTGACACACATAACTATTTTCAACTCGGTTTAAAACTTGAAGGCACTTTGTAAGTAGCTGTCTCCCCTATGGATTCAACCTAGACAAGTGTCTTTGAAGAGCAACTTAAAGGCCCACTTCGGAGCGGAGCATATGATGTCAAGAGAGGGAAGGAGACTGGCATGCCTTGCTTCCAGAAATCTATAACGTAAGCTATAAACCGTTTACGGCTGCTTGGTGCGTTGGAGGTGATAACACGAGGAAACATGGCTCAACATTCAAACCCTGACCATCATTCAAACCCCAGTTTTTCACTCAATGTGCATCCCTTAGCACCCACTTAGGGGGTGAGTATCACACACACACTTCCTGGCATAGAACGCAGTTAGTTAAACATCGTTCATTTTGAATGGGAGACGGCCAAGGAAAGCAGGGCTGTCTTGTGGACAAATCTGGAAGGGTGGGTGGAAGGATGAAATAGCGTTGTTGACCTTTGTTTTCGGTGAGCTCCCCGTGCGCAGGCTGATTTCTGAAGAATTTTCTTTTATACAAACTCCATCCCTCCATTCATGTGGAATGGAGGGAGAGACGGGGCCTGGTGGAGCTTCCCCTCGTAACTTGCTTTCCGAACTCACCGCAGAACCCTCCGTTGAAGTCCAGTTGGACTGTTTCTGTATTTTAGTTTTAATACCTTATCTAAAGATCTTGTGGCCGTTCGCATGGACGTAGTTTCCAGGGAAATAGCTTGGAAAGTGTGTATACATAAAGAAGACAAGGGAATCTTAGATCTTCGGAACAATAACATTTCATAACACGTACGGAACAAGTGATGATGGAGACAAATAATAATAATAAGGTGTTTCCCTCAAGGGTGCAAGACAATGTTTTTTCTTTCCCAATGATGCAGACACACACATGTACACACACACACGCACGCACGCACGCACGCACGCACGCACGCACGCACGCACGCACGCACGCACGCACGCACGCACGCACGCACACACACACACACACACACAAAGACATTATAATATGTGGAACGGGAGTTGGAGTTTTTACGGCCTATATTTAGAAAGGTGTTCAAACATTTAAAGTTTCCAACAATTAAGTCCTCCCCAGAATAGCATTATAATGGCAGAATGCAATACAAAATAAGTTATGCTGTTTTTAATAAGCCATTAACCACTTGTGTGGTCCTTGGTGGTCTCTTGTACACCATGACACCTACTTGATAGCTGACATCTTCATAATGGCTCTGGGTGCTTTTACAAACTGCAGGCTAGCATTCTTACCTTCCTTTGAGAGGACCTTTAACATTCCTGCCTACAGTCGTCTGCAGTCGTCTGTTGAGTGGCGTGCGGTCCGTTAGCTCATTAGTCAAACGGTAGCGGTTTGGCACCGGCGCCCGTCCCCGGCGTAGCATCACACGCTGCACGCCATAGCTCTGTGAATCGGAGCCGCTCTTCTGCTTGTATAGCTAGCTGCTACGCAAGGAGCACCATGGTTGAGTTGGTGTCTGTCTGTCTCCAAGCACTGAGTCAAAGGATAGCGTGAGGGCGCCCGTCCAACATAATAACACACTGGTGGTGACATCACTTGCCGGAATTGTGGCGAGTCAACTGCGACCGATCGGTCATCTTCATCGTCTTCTTATTCCGTGGAAATGTATCGTCCAGAGGTCGTATCCAGAGGTCGTGTCCAGAAGTTGTATGTTTGGTTGTATATCAACCAAAAAATGTTCTGAAGCAACCTTTGACCATGGCCAGATAGAGAAGTACCATACTGTTATTTTCAACCTGTGCCAGCTCTAAAGCCACTGGTAATATCCATATTTCCCACTTCAGCCTCAGAGATCATGCATGGATTTCAATCAGTGATGTAGTGTGACAGCGGGCTTAAATTCTCTTTTAGGTTTTGGCCACTTCCTGGAAGAAAACAGTTGAAAATTAGTTTGGCTTGTCTGACAAGCCTGGCAAAATTTGTCGTCCTCAACTCTGCTCGTAAACGGTGACTTAGATTCCCGTTCCCGTTCCCGTTTTTTGACGAGCCATCTCTCTTATCTGGTAAATACAACAGCCTACCATGGTAACGAACGTGTGCTCTGCCGACCTTTAATCGGGCCAGGATTGTCAGTGGCCATGCTGACCACCATAGCCAATGAACCTTCAGGGTTTAAACACTACTTTTTATTGAATACAGATCCACCCTTTTCTACTCTGTAAAAGCCTCTAAATTGTTGATTGACACTTCCCAGAGCCCAGCCATTACACTGACTTATTATTAAGTTTGTAAGCGTTTAGCATTTTTATATTTTAATTAGTACACAGACTTGAGTACCGGTATATACTATTTGAAATGCTTTGGAATCAAAGGGCTACATAAATACAAGTTAAATATTAATAATAAATAAATTGTAACTTTACACTGGAGCATTTATCTCAATAACGCTCACTGCACTGACAGTAAAGCCTCAAACAAAGGCTTTATTCCAACAGAAGCCAAGGCGTCAACAGCCTCCATTCCAGGAGACGATTCACCTTGATTGACAAGACACACAAGCCGACTGAATCCCTCGCTAATCTAGAGTTGGCCTATCGGCTAACATGTGAATACACACAGTTCTTTGACACAAACATGCTTTATTAGTCCCCCCCATAAGCCTTTTAAGTCTTCTGCTGCAAAAGCAGTTTAGCTGCAGGCCACAGAGCAAGATGAACGGCTTCCAAGTGGATGTTGCTAGGAACTGATAATTTTCCCCAGCTGAATCACACTGGGTGATAAAGCATCTCAAGCCTTGAAGGGACCAGGGAGGCTCTAAGGCTCTTTTAACTGCCACTGTGTTAATGTTAGCTGGATCCATTATTCACCGCACAAATATTCCCAGTAAAGTTTAAACCAAACCTCAACTCCAGGTCAGGTATTGTGAGTCATGTCCTTGATTTTCTGTTAACACTGATAGCGATTAATGTGGGTTGATAATTAAAGAATGCATATCAAAACTGTCTATCAACTCTAATAATGTTCAGGATTATATCCTCTGCTTATAATTAATATCTACCATGGGGAATTTCAACAGTATTTGTCAGCAGCTATATGAGCTATATGTGTACTGTTATGGCAGATCTACTAATGTAAACTAAACAAATGTCATAATGCCAAAGTGTGTGTATCCATATACCGTATAATGAATCACGATATGGAACTATCATCCACTTTTCACTGCATTTGAATCCAATGTATTGCATCAAATGGTCATGATATGAACGTTACATTTTGTGTCATGTACAGAAAAGAATCGGTCCCTATCTATAGATCACCAAGGTTTAGCTTTTCAAGGCAAACAGGTAGGTTACACTCAAGGCAAACAGGTAGGTTATAATTTTTATTAAATAATAATTAAGGTCTGGTAATGACAAATGTTAAAGAAAAGCACTATGTTATTTAATCGTAATAATGATATAATAATAGAATGAATAATTGGACCTAGGATGAGCCGGTTGCTGGGTGCTAACATGAATGAACGGTCCTGTAGAAAGGATTTATCACACTAGCAGTCGGCAAGTCAGACCAGCTGCGTAGGCTAACCTCTTGGCTAACACTTGGCCAAACACCACTGACCAACACAGCTAGCATACAGCTCTGAAGGGAGACAAAGACAAACATGAACTCTCCCACCGACCCGAAGAGACAAGTTCTGTGTTTGTGTGTTTGAGTGTCTCTGACTTTTGTGTATGTGTGTGTGCGTGTGTGTGTAGAGCTTTGTGTGTGTGTGTGTGTGTGTGTGCGTCTGTGTGTGTCTCTTTCTGTGTGTGGGTGTGTGTGTCACTTTGTGTGTGTGTGTGTACAGCTCTGTGTGTCTCTTATTGTGTGTGTGTGTGTGTGTGTGTGTATGTGTGTCTTTCTGTGTCTGTGTGTGTGTGTGTGGGTGTCTGCATGTGAAATTCGCCAGAAAAGCACCCAAGGGATGATTGCCGAGTCAACATGTGCTATCTATGGGCTGTTTCCGGTGCTCTTGGCGGGCCGGCCTGCTTCCTGCATTCTGTCAAAGGACGCCCAGGCTTTACCTCCCTGTGACGATCAGACACGCCCAAAGACATGCCCAGTCACAGCTGGCACTGCCCTGGACGCTAACCCGACATGTTCCTTTGGGAAGGAAAAAAGCGAGTAGCGCTATTCAACATCAAGAGTGTGCTTTGACTTTGTTTTAGGGTTACTTATTCTAGAGGCCTTTGCTTCAGTGTTTTATTCCTGAGGGGTGCCGCCATGCCTGTAGCACAGGGGTCACCAACCTTTTTGAACCTGAGAGCTACTTCATGGGTACTTCGTCATACGAAGGGCACCCAGTTTGATACACTTCTGAAATAACAAATTTGCTCGGTTTGCCTTTAGTTATATATTATTATTATTATTATTGATTAATGATAATCATCTATATGAAGACGCTGATCATCTCACAATAATTATCAACAATGATTTAAAAAAGGTGGGAAAGAGTTGTTCAAGAATGAGTTGTGCTATGTTTAGAACCGGCCTGCGGGCGCCTCATATGGGCCTTGCAGGCGCCCTGGTGCCCGCGGGCACCGTGTTGGTGACCCCTGCTGTAGCATGAAGATCTGGAATTCCAGCAGATTGTACGAACAGGCTTGAAGACAGGTATCCAGATGTTTGGGTGCCTGTGTGTCAGGGCTCCATATATCTCATCCAACCGATTCAGACAAAATATTTTGGAGTGAGAATATCTGGGAATTCTGGGGTACAATTTCGAAGAAATGGTTATAACATCAATTGATGTCCGAAAAAACGAATAAGGTCAATGCCCAAATCAGAGCCATTCCGTAAAATGCTGAATCAGCCGGTAAGCCAGAAAGACAGCTGACAGATGGGCCAGTAGATAACTCTTCCAGAATTCCCCTAGAGCTGTTCGGCCCTTTTTTTTGCCTGCTTGATCAATATTGCAAAGGCTATGTTGTAAACTGAAATAGTATAGGAAGAATGATAAAAATATTAAGAAAATACAGGAATGTACTGATATAAGATGCAGACTGAAGAAGGAAGAAAAGGAAGAAACTAAGAGAGAAACAACGAAAGAATGATTAAATGTGTGGTTGCACATTTTATTAAAGGCTCAATGACGCCCCTGGTGGAACTATTGGAAAAAAACAAGTAGGCAAGCCTTCCCTAAACTTTTTCACTATTGATGTTAACTTTAAAATATCTAATGTATAAAACATGACAGCTTATATATATAAATATAAAGGCGTTGATAAGGTAAAATCATTTAAATTGTAGGTCATGAGTTAACGGATGTTTGACAAACTATGGACAACTGATGTTTTATATTTCCATTCTAATATAGGGCTACAGAATTATTGGGTTAGGGTTAGAGTCAAACAAAATGTGGATACTCTAACGAAAAACAAAGCGTTGACAGGAAACGACCGCCTGGCTCCTGTGTGCGGATTAAATAGTTGTCCGGTGATGGAAATCCAACTGTGGAATGCATTTTTTCCTATGTGTGTGTGTCTCGGATAGAACTGTGACGGGCTGTGAGGTAATAACCATTGGGTCGTCCCCTAAGACGCTCCAATTGGCTGAGACGTGCTTTGAGGAATGTCCTGAAAGCATTTAAAAAGCTCTGATGCCTCCAGCATGAACAGAACAGTCTAAAGCATCAGTGCTCCCTAGAACTACCAAGTCTTACTATATTTCTTTATTTTAGCAATAGGCTGTAACTCCCTGAATGCACTTTCTGAAGAACTAAAGGAAACACCGGGACAACGACTTTAATCGGGAGATTCTATATTTTATACTTTATTTAATTTCGGATGATCATATTCAAAGGTACCTATGTGAATTTTTTTCAATTAATATATTATTTTAATAAATTATTTTGCCTATGGCCTATCATTACATTTTATATGATTATTATTATTATTCTTTTTATTTAAAAACATGTCATAGATTAGGCCTACTTATATAGGATGTGGACTATATCTTGTAACCAATTGATTTGGGATGGATTAGGTACCACTCGGGACTTCACCATGATGCGGTGCAGCCTCGCTCTGCTGCTGATGCTCTGGAGCTGTGAGAGTAGAAGTGTGGCAGGTGAGTGGAGAGAAAGCAACCGTTTTTGTGATATTGGTCCATTCGGTTTGCAGGCCGAAATTGTGAGGCGAGAGTTGGGCAAACTAACCGCTTTTGCTTTCCCTCCGCAGAGAGTGGCGAGGACAACAGTGTTTATGACTTATTCGAACTTGCCAAGGTGAGCAGAAGGCACAACGGAGTGACCCAGGTTCGAGGCGCAGACCCAAACAGTCCTGCCTATAAGGTCCTCAATGCTAGCCTGATCCCCCCGGTACCCGACATGTCCTTCCGGGACCTCATCGACTCCATTCAAACAGAGAGAGGCTTCATCCTCCTCCTCAATCTTAAGCAGTTCAAGAGAACCAGGGGGAGTTCTTTTGACTGTCGAGAAGACCGACGGATCCGGACCGATATTCGAGATCATATCCAACGGCGAGGCGAAAATGCTGGATGTGGTTTTATCCACCAAGACCCAGCAACAGGTCGTGTCGATTGAAGATGCGGATTTAGCGACTGGACATTGGGAGAACATCACCCTGTTCGTGCAGGACGACCGTGTGCAGCTTTTTGTCGGCTGCGAGGAGATAAATGTGTCCGAGATGGATGTGCCGATCTACAAAGTATTGTCACAGGAACTTATAGACACTGCCCGCATGAGGATCGCCAAAGGGAACAGTGAAAGACTTCAAGGTAAATCAATTTTTTTGTTATCATTATTGTTCTTGCTTGCCAGAAAATTAATTGTGAACTACAACACGTGAAATCTTCTATCAAAAAGTGGGCTGTTACAGATATTATACAATTTGACTTTTAATTGAAAAGACTGTGAATCAAATCCAAATGATATGTGCTTTAAATGTTATGTCCTTTTATTCAGGAGTGCTTCAGAACGTACGGTTTGTCTTTGGAACCACTCTTGAAGCCATCTTGAGGAACAAGGGATGCCAAAGTGGAGGTGAGTTTCCTTATACTCATCGGGACTAATCTCGTTCATCGGTGCAAATGGACCGCTCCAAAAGAAACAAACAGAATATTAACCATCGCTTCCTTCCTCTCCGCAGTGACCTTGTCCGGTATGATGACCCTCGACAACCAGATGAACGGCTCCAGCCCAGCCATCAGGACCGATTACACCGGCCACAAAAGCAAGGTGAGCCCCGTCTCCCCCACCCTACCCTCACCCCCACGCCGTTGATCGGGCTCCCATCCACCGACCACTGCCTCCGTCCGTAATTCCTCACGGTCTGCGGTGATGTAACTCACTCCTGGTTCCTCCTCCGCTTTGATCAGATGCGCCGTCCGTGTGCGGCTTCTCCTGCGAGGACATCTCTGGGATGTTCAAGGAGCTCAAGGGCCTTGGTGTGGTCGTCAAGCAGCTGTCCAAGGCCCTGCACCAAGTGGTGAGTGTCCGGACGCCCGCCGGGTCGTGCCTCCTGCACTCTGTCATCCTTCCCCTGTCTGTCGCTTATGTGTGTCTCCCCCCTGCCCCCTGCTCATTGCATTCCTAATGCGTAGCCACTTGTCACTGTAACGGCGGGCCAGGGCCAAGTCCCTAATGAGACCCATGTTGAATGCACAAAATGTGTTTGGCTGACTGATTCTCTCCCGCCGGCTTCACTAGAGTCAAGAAATGTCTTAATCACTGTGTGTGTGTGTTGTGTGTGTGTGTGTGTGTGTGTGTGTGTGTGTGTGTGTGTGTGTGTGTGTGTGTGTGTGTGTGTGTGTGTGTGTGTGTGTGTGTGTTGGGCGTGGGTTTTGTTCCTATTGGCAACAGTGGCAATGCAAATGTTATCCGTACTTTTCCCTAAACACCCTCTCTTGCTGTTTGTGTGTGTCCCTCCCTGTCTTTTTCTCTCTCTCTCTCTCTCTCTCTCTCTCTCTCTCTCTCTCTCTCTCTCTCTCTCTCTCTCTCTCTCTCTCTCTCTCTCTCTCTCTCTCTCTCTCTCTCTCTCTCTCTCTCTCTTCCCCCCCCCCCCCAGGTCGATGACAACATGATGATCATGGATCAGATCAAGACCAAGGATGGAGTGTGCGTGCACAACGGCATTGTGCACAGGAACCAGGACGAGTGGACCATGGACGGATGCACAACGTGCACCTGCCAGGTAAGAAACCCGTCAAACACACCTCCCTACATGCTGTGGAGAGGGGATAAGAGAGCCTGGTCCATTAGAGTTCCAGCCTCCAATTATACGTAGATAATGTTAATCCTTCACTTAGAGCTGTGTGGTGAGACATGCTAATCTATTGTGCAATAAAGTGTTGGGTGGAAAGTTTTAGTGGTGTTTAACACGCACAGCTGGATGAGTTTCCCTGAAACATAGCAATTAGCCTTGGCACAGATCCACTCACTTACTTTTTGTGTCCTTTCTGTGTGATTCGGGGTGGCAGGCCAGCAGGCCGTTATCCATGTACTGATCTGAACCTTCCCCTGTGCAGAACTCGGCCACCATTTGTCATGAGATCAAGTGCCCCATTATCCCGTGCACCAACGCCACCGTGCCCAAGGGAGAGTGCTGCCCGCGCTGCGGAAGCGGTAAGAACCAGCTCGTCCCTCTGCTCGAGGAGAGCATAGGCGCTGAAGCCTTGGCCCGTTTTTTCAAAGGATACGAACAATATGATATAACAGTAAGGATCGAGTGATGACAATGGATTATCACAATGCTAATGACACTGTGAATAAACTATGATAAAACAAATGCTAATAACAGCAATGATCGAGTGACAAAGATTATCATGATGATAATGACGATGTAATAATAATACTAATAACGGCGATAGAAACTATATTATAATAACAATGACAACAATTCAAATTCATCCTAATTCCTAATAATTGATTGTAATGTGTTCGGCCTCAGACCCCTTTGCAGAGGACGGCTGGTCCCCGTGGTCCGAGTGGACCCATTGCTCGGTGACCTGCGGCCGGGGCATCCAGCAGCGCGGACGCTCCTGCGACCGCATCAACAACAACTGCCAGGGCACCTCGGTGCAGACCCGGGACTGCTACTTGGAGGAGTGCGACAAGCGCTGTGAGTCCCTCGCCTTTCCCCTCACCGCTCTTCAACGCCAACCTCCATTGAGTCTGTTTTGATCCTCATCACCCCTGCCGACAGAGCCGGAGTTTGAGTTCTACGGCGTGTTAACCGTTGTGATTTTTGTGTTGTTTGTTCACAGTCAAACAGGACGGTGGTTGGAGCCACTGGTCTCCTTGGTCCTCCTGCTCCGTGTCCTGTGGCGAGGGCCTGATCACGCGCATCCGCCTGTGCAACTCCCCACGCCCCAGATGGGTGGCAAAGAGTGTGAAGGAGAAGGACGCGCCACTGAGCTTTGCAAGCAGTCTCCTTGTCCAAGTAAGTCGTGCTGCGGTGTAGTAATGAATGAGGCAACACAATAGTGATTGAGCCCTTAACTCACTTATGAAAGACCTTGCATTTGCAGTAGTAGTGAATGTTATGAACAAGGAGTCAGGGTGACAGCTCAGGGATCTTTGGGATCAATTACTGCTTGTCGGCGAAGCTGTCATCATAGAAAACAAAACAGAATCTTTGGGATTTCCACTGCCAAGTTTTAGAGTCCAGGACAAAAGGCTGATGATGGTGTTTCCTCTTCTTCTAGTCCATGGTGGATGGGGACCCTGGTCTCTCTGGGACACCTGCTCCTTGACGTGTGGTGGTGGGATCCATATGCGCAAACGTCTCTGCACGGACCCTGCACCAAAATATGGCGAGGAACCATTGTGTTGGTGGTGGCGCCATGTCTCAAGGTGTGCAACAAGCCGGAGTGTCCTATCGGTAAGCAACCTGAATTTATAATCAGAACATGTAAATGTAAAAAGGTGGCAACTCTTGTACTAGCATCTAGAAAACCTGTTGTGTCTTCCCCGGCCTGTAGATGGTGCCTCTCCAAGCTCCTTGCTTCGCTGGAGCCAAGTGCACCAGTTTCCCCCGATGGCACATTCAAGTGTGGCCGGTGTCCGGTTGGCTACAGAGGAAATGGCATCAACTGCAAGGACATCGACGAGTGTAAAGAGGTCTCCGACGCCTGTCACACACACAACGGGGTGCATCGCTGTGAAAACACAGTGCCTGGCTACAACTGTTTGCCCTGCCCCGCCCGGTACTCCGGACCCCAGCCGTTCGGGAGGGGTTCGAGCAATGCCACCGCCAAGAAACAGGTGTTGAGCTTTTGCTGGTTTTTCATGTTCGAGTCCATTTCGTGAAGTAATACTGTCGGTAGGACCGGGATTCTATAACCCTCCATTTTTACTTCAGGTCTGCAAGCCTCGTAATCCTTGCCAGGACGGGAGCCCGACTGCAATTAAAAATGCCAACTGTGTCTACATGGGCATCTTCTCTGATACCATGTTCCGCTGCGAGTGCAAGCCAGGATATGCTGGCAATGGCTACATCTGTGGCAGGAAGACCACGTGACTTGGAGGATGGCCCAACACAGAGTGTTGTGGTGTGACGAACGCTACATACCACTTGCAAGAAGGTAAGCAGAGTGATACGGGAGGAAAAAAAACAGAATGGATTACACCATCAATTTCCCCAGGTGTTTTGTTGTGGGGATGCCCTCTTCATACAGTTTGTTTTGGTTCTCTATAGGATTAATTGTCCCAGCCTGCCACGCTGGTCAGGAAGATCATGACAAAAGATGGCCTGGGGGATGAGTGTGACCATGATGATGACAACGATGGAATCTCTGATGATAGGGTGAGGCGTGACACTGTTTTTTTTTTCAGGGACCAGACATAGTAATCAGCAGTAGCCTCTTTCAACCTCTTCCCTTTGGGTGGTAGAAATCGAAATCCTCTGTGTTTCCCATGGGGACTTCCAGCAGAAAACACTTTGTGGAAAGCCAGTAGCACGTAAATACTATAATATCATATGGCCTAGGCTGAGGACAAAAGGGCCGGCACACCATAATTCTACGTGTGGATTGGAAAAGTTAGACAAGAAAATGGTCTATAATGTTGTGGTGAGAAAACCCTAGGTTTCTCAAATTGGAATATCACATTGCAGCGAAAAGACAGCGTCCAAGTTCCAAACCAGCCTCATTGAAATGTTTATTTTTTCATCTGGTGCCATTTAATTTCACAACTGCGTGTTAAGCTAATGGATTTTAAACAAAATGTATTTTTGATGAATTCAGGATAACTGCCCCAAAGTGTACAACCCTGCCCAGTACGACGCTGACAGAGACGACATTGGCGATCGCTGTGACAACTGTGTTTTCGAAGCTAACACGGATCAAACCGACACCGACAACAACGGCGAGGGGGACGCTTGCGCCATTGACATCGACGGCGACGGTAAGAGTCCTCTTAAGGTTTTGAAGTTCTCCGGTGCTTCTGGTGAGCTATTGTAAGCTAATGCGGGCAAATCGTGTCCTCTCACCAGGCATTCTGAACGAGAAGGACAACTGTCAGTACGTCTACAATGTGGACCAGAGGGATTCCGACGGGGATGGAGTTGGAGACCACTGTGACAACTGCCCTCTTCAGCACAACCCTGACCAGGTAATGACATAGATCCTCTTTCCACTCGCACTCTCTCCAGGATAAGCTGCACCTGAGGGGTGATATTTAGGCCCAATCCCATTTCTACCCCTTACCCCTTCCCCTTAACCCTTCAAAACAAGGGGGAGGGGTAAGGGGAAGGGGAAGGGGAAGAAATGGATTGGGGCCTAAATATACCCTCAGGTGCAGCTTATCCTGGAGAGATGCGAGTGGAAAGAGGATCTATGTCATTACCTGGTCGGTGTGCTGAAGAGGGCAGTTGTCACAGTGGTCTCCAAACTCCATCCCCCGTCGGAATCCCTCTGGTCCACATTGTAGACGTACTGACAGTTGTCTTCTCGTTCAGAATGCCTGGTGAGAGGACACGATTTGCCCGCATTAGCTTACAATAGCTCACCAGAAGCACCAGAGAACTTCAAAACCTTAGAGGACTCTACCGTCGCCGTCGATGTCAATGGCGCAAGCGTCCCCCTCGCCGTTTGTCGGTGTCGGTTTGATCGTGTTAGCTTCAAAAACAGTTGTCAAGCGATCGCCAATGTCGTCTCTGTCAGCGTCGTACTGGGCAGGGTTGTACACTTTGGGGCAGTTATCCTGAATCATCAAAAATACTTTGTTTAAATCCATTAGCTTAACACGCAGTTGTGAAATTAAATGGCACCAGATGAAAAAATAAACATTTCAATGAGGCTGGTTTGGAACTTGGACGCTGTCTTTTCGCTGCAATGTGATATTCCAATTTGAGAAACCTAGGGTTTTCTCACCACAACATTATAGACCATTTTCTTGTCTAACTTTTCCAATCCACACGTAGAATTATGGTGTGCCGGCCCTTTTGTCCTCAGCCTAGGCCATATGATATTATAGTATTTACGTGCTACTGGCTTTCCACAAAGTGTTTCTGCTGGAAGTCCCCATGGAAACACAGAGGATTCGATTTCTACCACCCAAAGGGAAGAGGTTGAAAGAGGCTACTGCTGATTACTATGTCTGGTCCCTGAAAAAAAAAACAGTGTCACGCCTCACCCTATCATCAGAGATTCCATCGTTGTCATCATCATGGTCACACTCATCCCCCAGGCCATCTTTGTCATGATCTTCCTGACCAGAGTTGGGCAGGCGGGACAATTATCCTATAAGAGAACCAAAACAAAACTGGTATGAAGAGGGCATCCCCACAACAAAACACTGGGGAAATGATGGTGTATCCATTTCTGTTTTTTTCTCCGTATCACTCTGCTTACCTTCTTGCAGTGGTATGTAGCGTTCGTCACACACAACAGCTCTGTGTTGGGCCATCCATCCAAGTCAGTGTCTTCTCCACAGATGTAGCCATTGCCAGCATATCCTGGCTTGCACTCGCAGCGGAACATGGTATCAGAGAAGATGCCCAGGTAGACACAGTGGCATTTTTATTGCAGTCGTGGCTCCCGTCCTGGCAAGGATTACGAGGCTTGCAGACCTGAAGTAAAAATGGAGGGTTATAGAATCCCGGTCCTACCGACAGTATTACTTCACGAAATGGACTCGAACATGAAAACCAGCAAAAGCTAACACCTGTTTTGGCGGTGGCTTGCTCGACCCCCCTCCCGAACGGCTGGGGTCCGGAGTACCGGGCGGGGCAGGGCAAACAGTTGTAGCCAGGCACTGTGTTTTCACAGCGATGCACCCCGTTGTGTGTGTGACAGGCGTCGGAGACCTCTTTACACTCGTCGATGTCCTTGCAGTTGATGCCATTTCCTCTGTAGCCAACCGGACACCGGCCACACTTGAAGGTGCCATCGGGGAAACTGGTGCACTTGGCTCCAGCGAAGCAAGGACTGGAGAGGCAACCATCTACAGGCCGGGGAAGACACAACAGGTTGTTCTAGATGCTAGTACAAGAGTTGCACCTTTTACATTTACATGTTCTGATTATAATTCAGGTTGCTTACCGATAGGACACTCCTGCTTGTTGCACACTTGAGACATGGCGCCACCACCAACACAATGGTTTCCTCCATATTTTGGTGCAGGGTCCGTGCAGAGACGTTTGCGCATATGGATCCCACCACCACACGTCAAGGAGCAGGTGTCCCAGAGAGACCAGGGTCCCCATCCACCATGGACTAGAAGAAGAGGAAACACCATCATCAGCCTTTTGTCTGGACTCTAAAACTTGGCAGTGGAAATCCCAAAGATTCTGTTTTGTTTTCTATGATGACAGCTTCGGCGACAAGCAGTAATTGATCCCAAAGATCCCTGAGCTGTCACCACTGACTCCTTGTTCATAACATTCATAACTACTGCAAATGCAAGGTCTTTCATAAGTGAGTTAAGGGCTCAATCACTATTGTGTTGCCTCATTCATTACTACACCGCAGCACGACTTACTAGGACAAGGAGACTGCTTGCAAAGCTCAGTGGCGCGTCCTTCTCCTTCACACTCTTTGCCACCCATCTGGGGCGTGGGGGAGTTGCACAGGCGGATGCGCGTGATCAGGCCCTCGCCACAGGACACGGAGCAGGAGGACCAAGGAGACCAGTGGCTCCAACCACCGTCCTGTTTGACTGTGAACAAACAACACAAAAATCACAACGGTTAACACGCCGTAGAACTCAAACTCCGGCTCTGTCGGCAGGGGTGATGAGGATCAAAACAGACTCAATGGAGGTTGGCGTTGAAGAGCGGTGAGGGGAAAGGCGAGGGACTCACAGCGCTTGTCGCACTCCTCCAAGTAGCAGTCCGGGCTGCACCGAGGTGCCCTGGCAGTTGTTGTGATGCGGTCGCATGAGCGTCCGCGCTGCTGGATGCCCCGGCCGCAGGTCACCGAGCAATGGGTCCACTCGGACCACGGGGACCAGCCGTCCTCTGCAAAGTGGTCTGAGGCCGAACACATTACAATCAATTATTAGGAATTAGGATGAATTTGAATTGTTGTCATTGTTATTATAATATAGTTTTCTATCGCCGTTATTAGTATTATTATTACATCGTCATTATCATCATGATAATCTTTGTCACTCGATCATTGCTGTTATTAGCATTTGTTTTATCATAGTTATTCACAGTGTCATTATCATTGTGATAATCATTGTCATCACTCGATCCTTACTGTTATTATCATATTGTTCGTATCCTTTGAAAAAACGGGCCAAGGCTTCAGCGCCTATGCTCTCCTCGAGCAGAGGGACGAGCTGGTTCTTACCGCTTCCGCAGCGCGGGGCAGCACTCTCCTTGGGACACGGTGGGCGTTTGTGCACGGGATAATGGGGCACTTGATCTCATGACAAATGGTGGCCGAGTTCTGCACAGGGGAGGGTTCAGATCAGTACATGGATAACGGCCTGCTGGCCTGCCACCCCGAATCACACAGAAAGGACACAAAAAGTAAGTGAGGTGGATCTGTGCCAAGGCTAATTGCTATGTTTCAGGGAAACTCATCCAGCTGTGCGTGTTAAACACCACTAAAACTTTCCACCCAACACTTTATTGCCACAATAGATTCGATGTCTCACCACACAGCTCTAAGTGAAGGATTAACATTATCTACGTATAATTGGAGGCTGGAACTCTAATGGACAGGCTCTCTTATCCCCTCTTCCACAGCATGTAGGGAGGTGTGTTTGACGGGTTTCTTACCTGGCAGTGCACGTTGTGCATCCGTCCATGGTCCACTCGTCTGGTTCCTGTGCACATGCCGTTGTGCACGCACACTCCATCCTTGGTCTTGATCTGTACCATGATCATGCATGTTGTCATCGACCTGGGGGGGGGGGGGAAGAGAGAGAGAGAGAGAGAGAGAAGAGAGGGAGAGCAGAGATGAGAGAGATGAGAAGACGAGAGGAGACGGACGAGAGAGACGAGAGAGAGGAGATGAGGCAGAGGAGAGTGAGGAGAGGAGTTTCAGAGAGAGAGAGGAGAGAGAGAGGAGGAGAGATGGGAGAGAAGTGAGAGAGAGGAGAGAGAGAGAGAGATGAGAGAGAGAGAGAGAGATGACGAGAGAGCGAGATGAGAGAGGAGAGAGAGAGAGAGGAGAGAGAAAAAAGGACAGGAGGCGACACACACAACAGCAAGAGAGGGTGTTTTAGGGAAAGTACGGATACACATTTGCATTGCCCTGTTGCCCCAATAGGAACACACCACGCCCCAACACACACACACACACACACACACACACACCCACACACACACACACACACCGAAACACACACACACACCACACACACACACACACACACACACACACACACACAGTGATTAAGACATTTCTTGACTCTAGTTGAAGCCGGCGGGAGAGACTCAGTCAGCCAAACCCATTTTGTGCATTCAACATGGGTCTCATTAGGGACTTGGCCCTGGCCCGCCGTTACAGTGACAAGTGGCTACGCATTAGGATGCAATGAGCAGGGGGCAGGGGGGAGACACACATAAGCGACAGACAGGGGAAGGATGACAGAGTGCAGGAGGCCGACCCGGCGGGCGTCCGGACACTCACCACTTGGTGCAGGGCCTTGGACAGCTGCTGACGACCACACCAAGGCCCTTGAGCTCCTTGAACATCCCAGAGATGTCCTCGCAGGAGAAGCCGCACACGGACGGCGCATCTGATCAAAGCGGAGATGAACCAGGAGTGAGTACATCACCGCAGACCGCTGAGAATATACGGGCGGAGGCGTGGTCGGTGGATGGGAGCCGATCAACGGGTGGGGTAGTGAGGGTAGGGTGGGGGAGACGGGGCTCACCTTTGCTTTTGTGGCGGTGTAATCGGTCCTGATGGCTGGGCTGGAGCCGTTCATCTGGTTGTCGAGGGTCATCATACCGGACAAGGTCACTGCGGAGAGGAAGGAAGCGATGGTTAATATTCTGTTTGTTTCTTTTGGAGCGGTCCATTTGCACCGATGAACGAGATTAGTCCCGATGAGTATAAGGAAACTCACCTCCACTTTGGCATCCCTTGTTCCTCAAGATGGCTCAAGAGTGGTTCCAAAGACAAACCGTACGTTCTGAAGCACTCCCTGAATAAAAGGACATAACATTTAAAGCACATATCATTTGGATTTGATTCACAGTCTTTTCAATTAAAAGTCAAATTGTATAATATCTGTAACAGCCCACTTTTTGATAGAAGATTTCACGTGTTGTAGTTCACAATAATTTTCTGGCAAGCAAGAACAATAATGATAACAAAAAAATTGATTTACCTTGAAGTCTTTCACTGTTCCCTTTGCGATCCTCATGCGGGCAGTGTCTATAAGTTCCTGTGACAATACTTTGTAGATCGGCACATCCATCTCGGACACATTTATCTCCTCGCAGCCGACAAAAAGCTGCACACGGTCGTCCTGCACGAACAGGGTGATGTTCTCCCAATGTCCAGTCGCTAAATCCGCATCTTCAATCGACACGACCTGTTGCTGGGTCTTGGTGGATAAAACCACATCCAGCATTTTCGCCTCGCCGTTGGATATGATCTCGAATATCGGTCCGGATCCGTCGGTCTTCTCGACAGTCAAAAGACTCCCCCTGGTTCTCTTGAACTGCTTAAGATTGAGGAGGAGGATGAAGCCCTCTCCTGTTTGAATGGAGTCGATGAGGTCCCGGAAGGACATGTCGGGTACCGGGGGATCAGGCTAGCATTGAGGACCTTATAGGCAGGACTGTTTGGGTCTGCGCCTCGAACCTGGGTCACTCCGTTGTGCCTTCTGCTCACCTTGGCAAGTTCGAATAAGTCATAAACACTGTGTCCTCGCCACTCTCTGCGGAGGGAAAGCAAAAGCGGTTAGTTTGCCCAACTCTCGCCTCACAATTTCGGCCTGCAAACCGAATGGACCAATATCACAAAAACGGTGCTTTCTCTCCACTCACCTGCCACACTTCTACTCTCACAGCTCCAGAGCATCAGCAGCAGAGCGAGGCTGCACCGCATCATGGTGAAGTCCCGAGTGGTACCTAATCCATCCCAAATCAATGGTTACAAGATATAGTCCACATCCTATATAAGTAGGCCTAATCTATGACATGTTTTTAAATAAAAAGAATAATAATAATAATCATATAAATGTAATGATAGGCCATAGGCAAAATAATTTATTAAAATAATATATAATTGAAAAAAATTCACATAGGTACCTTTGAATATGATCATCCGAAATTAAATAAAGTATAAAATATAGAATCTCCCGATTAAAGTCGTTGTCCCGGTTGTTTCCTTTAGTTCTTCAGAAAGTGCATTCAGGGAGTATACAGCCTATTGCTAAAATAAAGAAATATAGTAAGACTTGGTAGTTCTAGGGAGCACTGATGCTTTAGACTGTTCTGTTCATGCTGGAGGCATCAGAGCTTTTTAAATGCTTTCAGGACATTCCTCAAAGGCACGTCTCAGCCAATTGGAGCGTCTTAGGGGACGACCCAATGGTTATTACCTCAACAGCCCGTCACAGTTCTATCCGAGACACACACACATAGGAAAAAATGCATTCCACAGTTGGATTTCCATCACCGGACAACTATTTAATCCGCACACAGGAGCCAGGCGGTCGTTTCCTGGTCAACGCTTTGTTTTTCGTTAGAGTATCCACATTTTGTTTGACTCTAACCCTAACCCAATAATTCTGTAGCCCTATATTAGAATGGAAATATAAAACATCAGTTGTCCATAGTTGTCAACATCCGTTAACTCAGACCTACAATTTAAATGATTTTACCTTATCAACGCCTTTATATTTATATATATAAGCTGTCATGTTTTATACATTAGATATTTAAAGTTAACATCAATAGTGAAAAAGTTTAGGGAAGGCTTGCCTACTTGTTTTTTTCCAATAGTTCCACCAGGGGCGTCATTGAGCCTTTAATAAAATGTGCAACCACACATTAATCATTCTGTCGTTGTTTCTCTCTTAGTTTCTTCCTTTTCTTCCTTCTTCAGTCTGCATCTTATATCAGTACATTCCTGTTATTTTCTAATATTTTATCATTCTTCCTATACTATTTCAGTTTACAACATAGCCTTTGCAATATGATCCAAGCAGGCAAAAAAAGGCCCGAACAGCTCTAGGGGAATTCTGGAAGAGTTATCTACTGGCCCATCTGTCAGCTGTCTTTCTGGATTACCGGCTGATTCAGCATTTTACGGAATGGCTCTGATTTGGGCATTGACCTTATTCGTTTTTCGGACCATCAATTGATGTTATAACCATTTCTTCGAAATTGTACCCCAGAATTCCCAGATATTCTCACTCCAAAATATTTTGTCTGAATCGGTTTGGATGAGATATATGGAGCCCTGACACACAGGCACCAAAACATCTGGATACCTGTCTCAAGCCTGTTCGTACAATCTGCTGGAATTCCGATCTCATGCTACAGCAGGGGTCACCAACACGGTGCCCGCGGGCACCAGGGCGCCTGCAAGGCCCATATGAGGCGCCCGCAGGCCGGTTCTAAACATAGCACAACTCATTCTGGAACACCTCTTTCCCACCTTTTTTAAATACATTGTTGATAATTATTGTGAGATGATCAGCGTCTTCATATAGATGATTATCATTAATCAATAATAATAATAATAATATAACTAAAGGCAACCGAGCAAATTTGTTATTTCAGAAGTGGTATCAAACTGGGTGCCCTTCGTATGACGAAGTACCCCATGAAGTAGCTCTCAGGTTCAAAAAGGTTGGTGACCCCTGTGCTACAGGCATGGCGGCACCCCTCAGGAATAAAACACTGAAGCAAAGGCCTCTAGAATAAGTAACCCTAAAACAAAGTCAAAGCACACTCTTGATGTTGAATAGCGCTACTCGCTTTTTTTCCTTCCCAAAGGAACATGTCGGGTTAGCGTCCAGGGCAGTGCCAGCTGTGACTGGGCATGTCTTTGGGCGTGTCTGATCGTCACAGGGAGGTAAAGCCTGGGCGTCCTTTGACAGAATGCAGGAAGCAGGCCGGCCCGCCAAGAGCACCGGAAACAGCCCTATAGATAGCACATGTTGACTCGGCAATCATCCCTTGGGTGCTTTCTGGCGAATTTCACATGCAGACACCCAACACACACACACACAGACACAGAAAGACACACATACACACACACACACACACACACACAATAAGAGACACACAGAGCTGTACACACACACACACAAAGTGACACACACACCCACACACAGAAAGAGACACACACAGACGCACACACACACACACACACACACACAAAGCTCTACACACACACGCACACACACATACACAAAAGTCAGAGACACTCAAACACACAAACACAGAACTGTCTCTTCGGGTCGGTGGGAGAGTTCATGTTTGTCTTTGTCTCCCCTTCAGAGCTGTATGCTAGCTGTGTTGGTCAGTGGTGTTTGGCCAAGTGTTAGCAAGAGGTTAGCCTACGCAGCTGGTTCTGACTTGCGACTGCTAGTGTGATAAATCCTTTCTACAGGACCGTTCATTCATGTTAGCACCCAGCAACCGGCTCATCCTAGGTCCAATTATTCATTCTATTATTATATCATTATTACGATTAAATAACATAGTGCTTTTCTTTAACATTGTCATTACCAGACCTTAATTATTATTTAATAAAAATTATAACCTACCTGTTTGCCTTGAGTGTAACCTACCTGTTTGCCTTGAAAAGCTAACCTTGGTGATCTATAGATAGGGACCGATTCTTTTCTGTACATGACACAAAATGTAACGTTCATATCATGACCATTGATGCAATACATTGGATTCAAATGCAGTGAAAAGTGGATGATAGTTCCATATCGTGATTCATTATACGGTATATGGATACACACACTTTGGCATTATGACATTTGTTTAGTTTACATTAGTAGATCTGCCATAACAGTACACATATAGCTCATATAGCTGCTGACAAATACTGTTGAAATTCCCCATGGTAGATATTAATTATAAGCAGAGGATATAATCCTGAACATTATTAGAGTTGATAGACAGTTTTGATATGCATTCTTAATTATCAACCCACATTAATCGCTATCAGTGTTAACAGAAAATCAAGGACATGACTCACAATACCTGACCTGGAGTTGAGGTTTGGTTTAAACTTTACTGGGAATATTTGTGCGGTGAATAATGGATCCAGCTAACATTAACACAGTGGCAGTTAAAAGAGCCTTAGAGCCTCCCTGGTCCCTTCAAGGCTTGAGATGCTTTATCACCCAGTGTGATTCAGCTGGGGAAAATTATCAGTTCCTAGCAACATCCACTTGGAAGCCGTTCATCTTGCTCTGTGGCCTGCAGCTAAACTGCTTTTGCAGCAGAAGACTTAAAAGGCTTATGGGGGGGACTAATAAAGCATGTTTGTGTCAAAGAACTGTGTGTATTCACATGTAGCCGATAGGCCAACTCTAGATTAGCGAGGGATTCAGTCGGCTTGTGTGTCTTGTCAATCAAGGTGAATCGTCTCCTGGAATGGAGGCTGTTGACGCCTTGGCTTCTGTTGGAATAAAGCCTTTGTTTGAGGCTTTACTGTCAGTGCAGTGAGCGTTATTGAGATAAATGCTCCAGTGTAAAGTTACAATTTATTTATTATTAATATTTAACTTGTATTTATGTAGCCCTTTGATTCCAAAGCATTTCAAATAGTATATACCGGTACTCAAGTCTGTGTACTAATTAAAATATAAAAATGCTAAACGCTTACAAACTTAATAATAAGTCAGTGTAATGGCTGGGCTCTGGGAAGTGTCAATCAACAATTTAGAGGCTTTTACAGAGTAGAAAAGGGTGGATCTGTATTCAATAAAAAGTAGTGTTTAAACCCTGAAGGTTCATTGGCTATGGTGGTCAGCATGGCCACTGACAATCCTGGCCCGATTAAAGGTCGGCAGAGCACACGTTCGTTACCATGGTAGGCTGTTGTATTTACCAGATAAGAGAGATGGCTCGTCAAAAAAACGGGAACGGGAACGGGAATCTAAGTCACCGTTTACGAGCAGAGTTGAGGACGACAAATTTTGCCAGGCTTGTCAGACAAGCCAAACTAATTTTCAACTGTTTTCTTCCAGGAAGTGGCCAAAACCTCAAAGAGAATTTAAGCCCGCTGTCACACTACATCACTGATTGAAATCCATGCATGATCTCTGAGGCTGAAGTGGGAAATATGGATATTACCAGTGGCTTTAGAGCTGGCACAGGTTGAAAATAACAGTATGGTACTTCTCTATCTGGCCATGGTCAAAGGTTGCTTCAGAACATTTTTGGTTGATATACAACCAAACATACAACTTCTGGACACGACCTCTGGATACGACCTCTGGACGATACATTTCCACGGAATAAGAAGACGATGAAGATGACCGATCGGTCGCAGTTGACTCGCCACAATTCCGGCAAGTGATGTCACCACCAGTGTGTTATTATGTTGGACGGGCGCCCTCACGCTATCCTTTGACTCAGTGCTTGGAGACAGACAGACACCAACTCAACCATGGTGCTCCTTGCGTAGCAGCTAGCTATACAAGCAGAAGAGCGGCTCCGATTCACAGAGCTATGGCGTGCAGCGTGTGATGCTACGCCGGGGACGGGCGCCGGTGCCAAACCGTTACCGTTTGACTAATGAGCTAACGGACCGCACGCCACTCAACAGACGACTGCAGACGACTGTAGGCAGGAATGTTAAAGGTCCTCTCAAAGGAAGGTAAGAATGCTAGCCTGCAGTTTGTAAAAGCACCCAGAGCCATTATGAAGATGTCAGCTATCAAGTAGGTGTCATGGTGTACAAGAGACCACCAAGGACCACACAAGTGGTTAATGGCTTATTAAAAACAGCATAACTTATTTTGTATTGCATTCTGCCATTATAATGCTATTCTGGGGAGGACTTAATTGTTGGAAACTTTAAATGTTTGAACACCTTTCTAAATATAGGCCGTAAAAACTCCAACTCCCGTTCCACATATTATAATGTCTTTGTGTGTGTGTGTGTGTGTGCGTGCGTGCGTGCGTGCATGCGTGCGTGCGTGCGTGCGTGCGTGCGTGCGTGCGTGCGTGCGTGCGTGCGTGCGTGCGTGCGTGCGTGCGTGCGTGCGTGCGTGCGTGCGTGCGTGTGTGTGTGTACATGTGTGTGTCTGCATCATTGGGAAAGAAAAAACATTGTCTTGCACCCTTGAGGGAAACACCTTATTATTATTATTTGTCTCCATCATCACTTGTTCCGTACGTGTTATGAAATGTTATTGTTCCGAAGATCTAAGATTCCCTTGTCTTCTTTATGTATACACACTTTCCAAGCTATTTCCCTGGAAACTACGTCCATGCGAACGGCCACAAGATCTTTAGATAAGGTATTAAAACTAAAATACAGAAACAGTCCAACTGGACTTCAACGGAGGGTTCTGCGGTGAGTTCGGAAAGCAAGTTACGAGGGGAAGCTCCACCAGGCCCCGTCTCTCCCTCCATTCCACATGAATGGAGGGATGGAGTTTGTATAAAAGAAAATTCTTCAGAAATCAGCCTGCGCACGGGGAGCTCACCGAAAACAAAGGTCAACAACGCTATTTCATCCTTCCACCCACCCTTCCAGATTTGTCCACAAGACAGCCCTGCTTTCCTTGGCCGTCTCCCATTCAAAATGAACGATGTTTAACTAACTGCGTTCTATGCCAGGAAGTGTGTGTGTGATACTCACCCCCTAAGTGGGTGCTAAGGGATGCACATTGAGTGAAAAACTGGGGTTTGAATGATGGTCAGGGTTTGAATGTTGAGCCATGTTTCCTCGTGTTATCACCTCCAACGCACCAAGCAGCCGTAAACGGTTTATAGCTTACGTTATAGATTTCTGGAAGCAAGGCATGCCAGTCTCCTTCCCTCTCTTGACATCATATGCTCCGCTCCGAAGTGGGCCTTTAAGTTGCTCTTCAAAGACACTTGTCTAGGTTGAATCCATAGGGGAGACAGCTACTTACAAAGTGCCTTCAAGTTTTAAACCGAGTTGAAAATAGTTATGTGTGTCAAGACAGAAAATGATATCTGTGGCCTACTTTCTGTTCAATTGTGTTGCTGGTATTTTGACATTACCATAATGTCATAAGAGTCTTACAAGGCAAGCTGGTGTACCAGTCAGGGTGTGTCTATCTCAGGTGCACTAAGGTGTACCAAGGTGCACTCAGCGGGTGGTCAGAAAACCTCTTTGCTCATTGGCGAGGTAGGGAGCGGCCCTGCCCCACCAAGGAACAAACCAACAGTCAAAGGTCAGTTAGAGGTCAGTGAGAGGTCAGATGACATCACACACGTTTCTGTGGCTGATCAACCTACTATGAAAATGAGTAGTAAAAAATAATAAAATAAATGTAAGGCCTGAAGATATACATATGTTCAGCTTAGTCTTTCAGAATAAACATGGAGGATACCCCAGTGCTGGAAACTGGAGTTCAGAGACTGCATGTAGTTCCTGGAGGTATTTATGCATTCACTTTAGCCCTGAATAAACACCCAAAGACGAATATAGCGCTGGTATTCCAATTTCTGGGGTACCCTGTTTCTAAGATGTCTGGCACATGTCTTTGCTTAGTGGAAACAGACGGTATCTCTGATATTTTCCATTTACTCTATAGGTCATGCACTTAAATGTCTTTTTTCGTTGGAATACCTTCATACTAGTCCACAAGTATCTTTTTTGCTGTAGTTACCAATTTGATTTGAAGTCAACAATGTATATGTCATACCAATATTACCTAATATCCTTGATTCTAATCCGTGTCCAGAAACGTTATAAGATGAGAAACAGATTCTTCCCACATCAGATATATTTTCTCTATTTGTCATCTTCCTCAAGGCTGTATCAAGCTGTTTTTATCCTTGCTGGACTAAATAAAGTGGTATTCACTGAAGTCTGGATAGTGCACCATTCCAGCGCTCCTGCACTGGAAACCTTAGAGGCTGCCAGCATCTTAATGCAGGACGTTTTTGTAATAATATCTTCATAAGCAGCACTGAGTGTCTTCATAGCCTGCTGGGCTGTTCCTTCCGGGCATTGGCTTGATATTTACTCCCGGCACCACCACCACCACCACCCCAGCCACCACCCCAGCCACCACCACCACCACCACCACCACCACCACCACCACCACCACTACCACCACCAACACCACCCCAGCTCCAGCAAAGGAGCCAGAAGATATAATTTCGATTTTACATTTTGTGATTTTTTCCATATGAGTGTTGATGTGCGCACATATTGTAAACCCATGGATTATTCTCCCGGTAGCCCCGTTTGGCAAAGGGATTGCTCGGTATTGGAAAACAATGTTTCCTGGCTTCACATAGACATTGAGAAGAGATTCAAAGTTACATTCTTTCACTGTCTTGGACGATCCATCCCAAACGTCCTTACATTGAAAAAAAGAAGGCAAGGGCATTAATGGCTCTGCAACAGAAGTCGCTGGGATGGAAGCCACTGGTTGTGTCTGGGAAAGCTGCCTAGGAATGTACCCAAAACACAAACATTGTCCGGATGAAAAAAAGGAAAACCCAAGCAGTCTTTTTTATACAGACGGGGACATGTGGGCTCTCACGAGCAGCTTGTATAATACTTCAGTGCCTTTTTTAGCTGAACATCTTGAAAATCAATCACTGAATTTGGCTTTGCCATTGTTCTTTATTTTTTACCAGTTTCCTCAAAGGCTGCAGGGGGTAGCTACTGCGGAAATGTCCCAAGCTAAGTGGAGCTTCACATTTTATATTGACTATTTAGCGATTTAGCAGGACATTTTATCCAATGGCACAAATGAGGGATACAGCTTTATAATTCAGGGGCAGGTGAGGCACATTGCCCAATGTTGCCTCCAGGTAGATATGGAAATTGGGTTTGAAACCTCTACATTTCAAGGATCTCCAACTCTCAAGACGACTCACCCAGAAGTCCCAGAAGCACACTGTAGCTTGTATGGGAGTGACACACTCTTTAGCTCGTATGAAAGTGACACACTCTATAGTTCTTATGGGATTGACCCACGCTATAGCTTGTATGGAAGTGACACACACTATAGCTCGTATGGCAGTGACACATACTATAGCTCGTATGGGAGTGACACGCGCTATAACTTGTATGGAAGTGACACATGTGTGAGCCAATTATAAACAAAAAGCAATTGCAATAATATTCTTCAGTAGAAAGGTTGCTGTTCTTGAGGTTTGGTTTAAGTAGGCTTCTCTTGAAATCAGACGTACATCTCAACCTATAATTGTTACAAAGATGCTTGAGGCACACATGAATGATTTGTATGAGATAGCTCGAAAATTGCTTCATACTCTGTCCTTCAAAGCTTGAACATGACTTCACTGAGCTTAAACATGAGCTGCTGTTGTCCAAACACATATTATGTCTTCATCAGGCTTTGCATGGAAGATTGAATCTGGTTAACAGCAGCTGTTCCAAAACGCCTGGATAAACAGGTGTTATCTAAAATATTCATGTTGCATGCTTCTCTGTGAATATACCTCTAAAAATAGCCTTTTTGACACTGATTGATATCACGCAAAAGTCAATTAGAGGTATGACGGGTCCATTTTCTAGTGGTCATACTTCAGACCAGTACGGGAGACCTCTGACCTCTGTTAGACGTTTCCCCGAATTATTCAGTGATTCATCACAAAGCCTCGTCAGGTTGGAACGTAAGTCTTCAGGCACTGTGCATCACTTCGCATCATTTCTTTTTACGAGAATAAGCCAGTTGAGACAGATGTTCCCACAAATGTTGGTTAATGTTTGGTGCGGATCACACAGTTTTGTCAACTATTGCCAACTATACCTTTTTTATTGTATTTTTGCAAGATTATGACAACGATTGTCTTCCATCTCTAACATGGCCTGAATTAGGTTTCTTGCCTCCTTCGATTTCTACAATTTAATATATTTGATGCTTTATGTATTTGTTCATAAGATAGAAGCAAAAGCATGTATTTGTGTTTACAATTACTGCACATTTTGTCCAAATTTAATTTGGGTAATTTAGTTCCACGCCATGTGCCGGCCACATGTTTGCAACAGAACAGTTATTTTCCCCAATAATAATCAGGCTATTATGAGTAACATGAAATTATACTGTTTGCTTTTGGCACGTCATGCTAAAAGGTGATGGTGGCATGACTTTCAAATGGACCTTAGAGGATTTTCCTCATTATATTTAGGAAAATCCTAAATATAACATGTGGTGGTCGGGCCAGTGAAACAGCCCACCATTTTACTGGAAGAAAAATCTGAGGAATGTTCCTCTCCTTACTTTGGAGAGGGGTGGCTGGGGTTACGGGTGGGTCCTTGCATCTTTGATTAACGATGGGTGATTTCTTCCGGAAAAGGAGGCACGCTGGGAACATGCGGTCATCAGCGATTTTAATACTAGCGGGAATCCCACGTTTTCCCCACACAAGGGGGGGGGGGCATACTTTAAGTTCTTTGCATCTGTTTTGGAGATGGTTGGCTGTGTGGAGATGCTTGGTGAGAAGGTTACCAAGATGAAGGGAGAACAGGCAGAGGGAATCAAAGCTTGTAGGATGTGAGCTGTTGTCGCACTGTCCCTTGAAGATGCCCCCTCTGCCAACCAGCAAGTGTGTTTCCCCAAAGTTTTGAAACAAATGTTGAACCTTTGGTGGTCAAAGCATTTATCGCCAGTACTTTTTGCACCTCTTTTGTCCTTTATGTTCAGTTTGTAGTTCTGAGTAAGAATTGCATCCTCTCATGGAATCGTTTAGCTGAAAACACTATCTATGATCCCTGTGTACATAATAAGTTGGCAGACTTGGATTTTGGATTGTTCTCAGGCGGAACACATGAACATAACACTTCAAATATTTGTTTAATTTTTTGAACTGAACGATTGGGAAAGGTAATCTGGTTCGGATAATTAAGGTACTCTATGATTACAACAATAGTGACCTTAGCAATCAAATGCGGGAAAGTCTTTGGCTGGTCAGCTAGTTGCGTTCTTTCCCCAAAATGTTGAAAGGTATTCTATAAATTCCACATTAACAACTGCTAGGTAGGAATGACTAACAATCGCAGTGAGGGACTTGAGGCAGTGAGGCCAAAACTGTATTTTAAAACTGTAGCCTGATGTCCAGGCGTGACTTGTAAAACATATCCTCCAATAAAATCAAACACTACCTAGCATATCGTGGAACAAAGACTAAATTAAACCATACTTTTATTCATCAGCACATTCAATGGGCAACTAAAAACAATATAAAACACATTTTATCAAGGAAAACTTCAATAAACAAAGAGCCGTTTTGGAGCCCAAAGAGCTAGCTTCATTGGGGGAGGTCAGCCAAATGATCTGACTCACTGAAAAGAGCTGAAATGAACCCATCAATGCACAACAACCAATGGGGCTGAAACACTAAGTCCTTGGCTGACGGTAAAAGGTTACAAGTAGTCACTTTCCACCAAGGCATCAAATTGGTACTGAAGTTTTAAAAGTCTTTCTGTTATTAGTATTAGCTCAGTGGAGTTTCCGAATGGATCAATAGATCCCCAGAAGTCACACAGAGATTCCTTTAGCAGATGAGGGCACACCCTATCCATATAATACCAGGGGATGAGCGGTCTTCCAAGGCAACACAAAGCCTCCTTCAACAAACCTATGTATCTGCTGATGAAAGACTGGAGAACCCATTCAATAGTGAACCCATCTGCACTCTGTGTGCTGAAGCTCTGTTTCCCTTCCTGAGACTCCCAACAAGCTGATTGAAAACGAAACATGCCAGGAAAAATCTGCTAAATTATTCATGGACATTTCCTCTCAAACGGATATTAGACGATATTGAGATTTAAACATCAAACTGCGCGCAGCAACGCTTTTCACTGCTGGAATGGGCTCTGTACATCGCTCTAACATCTGAAAAAGCAGCTTTTCAAAGAACAGACGTCACAGCTTATAGTGTCTGTGACCAGAGAGGGTAAAGGAGACCAGCCAGTCAACCGGTCCCGTTCCCAAACCATGCAAAGGTAGTAATGGGGTGCATACCGATCTCCAGGCCCATGCGAGTGATGGCCAGGCAACGCAACATGGTTTTGTGATCTGCTGAAAGGAGCTGCAACCGTACGCCAAAGAGACAGGCTGATGGATGAGTGCTTCAATGCGGCGTGACACAGCGAGACCCTTTCAACCAGGAAACCCTTCTCCTGATTACTAAGCTATTCATGCACCCAAGTCCCAGTGCTGGGGTGAGTGAGGGAGGTATGCCAACCCTCTCTCCACCTCGGCCCAGCCTGCGAGTCTACCCTGGAGGTCCCACATGTTGGGTATGTGACCCCCCCCCCCCCCCCCCCACACACAGTACTTTCGCTGTGTCAGTGAAAGTGGAGCGAGGGAGATGTAGGGGAGAGTGTTCTCCCAGGTTGCAGATGGCACCATCTCCTGACGCCGTCCACTGCCAGCTCTCGCTGGAGGCACAAGCCAGGGGTGTGCAGAGTCTGCCGAGCCACCGCAGCCACAGAAGCTGCATCTTTTCCAGATCCCCTCGCTGAGATATATGTTTTCCAGACCTCGTCGGGACCTCTGGAGCTGAACGCACACGGCCAAGTTAGGCTAAGCCACGACGAGTGAAACGTATGTCTTTTTGTTCAGTTTTCTTTTCATTTTTTTAGTGGACACATTTATATTAGTTAACCGGCTATTTCCTGATTGAATTACAACACACCCACTCACTGAGAACATGATGGACTATGCCTGGTCAATGTGGTATTGCATTTTTATAAACCATATGCTGTGAATGTGGCAGTGAGTTGCTCCTTATTGGCCATGGGATCCTCAGGTTAACGTTTCTGTAGTCAATGCCTTCCATTCATGTAACTTAGAACTGTACGACCGATTATAAAAACTTTTACACTATCGTAAATGTTACTGTAGTCTATTAACAAATCTTACAGACTTTTAGTAAATTCCTAGTATATTTAGCAGGATTTAGATACAAGGTAAGTAAGCATTTCGAAAGTCTTCAACAGCCTGAACTGCAGTCGCTGCTAGTCGGTCCGGGCATTTGCATACCACTGGAAAATCTGAAGCAAAACTGACTAAGAAGCGGTCCACCACAGAAATCACTCAATCACCATTTGTATATAAACCAACGCCAGCACCGAACTACCCAGGAACAAAGTACGAGCTGGAGTTCTCAAAATGAGAATACCTGTAGTGACTTTCCAGATGTTTGAACGTCCAGACTATGGACGATCTGAATGCAAGGAACGTTGATTGGAGAAAAGGGACAGTTTTTCAGGAGACTAACAACCGGCCGAGGGAGAAAGAGCGGACTTCTCCACAACAGCACTGATTATGGAAACACACAGAGTGTTTCGACATGCAGGAAAGCTTAACTGACAGTGGAAAGGAGCAGAACAGCAAGAGGGGAAGTCTTGCTCTTTGGCGGATTAGACGTCAAGCTGTTGTGATGGTGTAACCCTACCTCCGCGCCTCGGAAGGCAATATTGACTTTTGAACCATTGGAAAGCCCAAACAGTGGTGGCTCGGCTTCAAACAGAGGGCGGGTTTCTGGTGTTGAAAATGTAAAAAAGAGATTATTATTTTTAGCACGTAATCCGGTGATCTGAAAGTGTTGCTCCGGGTATTCGTCTGGTTTGAACCTTATCGTATAAGAATCGGAGGGCTGCACGCTTCCGTCCGCCAAACACATTCACTAGGCTAAAAAAAACAGCCTATGAATTTCTAATGACACTCAAATAGCTTGTTTATCAGCGCTGTGTGTAGTTAAAAAGAAATATAGTCACATCGGTCAAATCAGCCGTTTTAGTGCACATCAATACAAAACAATCAAGTCAAAGTGTTTCCATGTGTCGTGACGGCCTGCTGGATAGCAGAATATATCACGGCCTGGGTGAACACAGGCCCAGGGCTTCAGCGTTAAGATGTTCTCTCGGTAATATCGTAGCCCTCTCCTGTCTCTTTCTTCTCTCTCTCTGGCAGGATTTATGAGAATCCTCTGGCCTCCTGAGGGGCTATCGGGTTTCTAACCTGGCAGTGAAACTGTTGTTGTCTTCAAAGCCCTCAGCTTACTGTATGAATCGTGTGTGTGTGTGTGTGTGTGTGTGTGTGTGTGTGTGTGTGTGTGTGTGTGTGTGTGTGTGTGTGTGTACCGTGCGTGCTTTGTGTATGTGAGGGTGCGGTTCACGTGTCTGTGTGTGTGAGGGTGAGGGGAGTGTGCTCGTGCGTGTCTGTAGAAGTGGTGGGTGGCGGGGGGGGATGGACACCTCCTGCACCCAGCTGACTGCTTTGTGTTCAAAGTTTTCGTAGAAACGGTGCAGCTCAGTGAATCTACGGCAGGCGAAACTGTTCAGTTGCATTTCAGTGAGTATCTGTAAATATAGAGACATCAATCTGGCCAGCTATCTTTCACTTTCACTGCTGCGGGGCCTAGTTGGCCACGCCACACTCTCTCTCCCTCTGGCACCTCAACGCCTTCACGTTCTGCTCTAAAGGGTGGGCTGGCCGTCCCATGCGAGCCCACCAACGCCGCCTCATACCGTTGGGTAACAGACAAAGAAAACCTTCGGACCACAGCAGCTGGAAATACTCCCGACCCTCACCGAAATGAAGTAGTGGGGCTATATCGTTTTCATTACCAGGGATTCAACTTTGTGAGAAATCAAACATTGCCTGTCTCTCGTACGGGCTCCCATGTATCGCATGCTGTGGCGCTGCGATTGTTTTGCACACACACTGGAGATTTATCGCTAACACCCCAGCACATGCACGGCGATACCCCGAGGAATTCAGCGGGCCAGAGTGATTGTGATAACAAACAACACAGTCCAGTAGCTCTGACATGAGACGGCAGACCTCCTAAAGCACTCATCGGGAGCCCGGACAGTCTCCGGTTTAAAAACAACCCCAGTCACACACAAAGGCCCTGTGCAGGAACGTGGACGAGAAGGAGCCTATCTTGACACTGTTGACTTTAGTCACATGTGAAGGTATGCATGTAACAGGTATGTGTGTGGGTGTGTAACTCTGCATGCTTGTGGTGTGTATGCGTGTGTGTTGCTTTACCTGCCTGTGTGTGTCTTTGTCTGTGTGTGTGCATGTGTGTGTGTGTGTGTGTGTGTGTGTGTGTGTGTGTGTGTGTGTGTGTGTGTGTGTGTGTGTGTGTGTGTGTGTGTGTGTGTTCGTATGTATGTGTGAGTGTGTATGTGTGTGTGTCTGTGCCTATTTGCTTGTATGTTTGTGTGGTCTGTGCGTGCATGTGTGTGGGTGGTAACCATTCGTCACAGCTAACAAAAATCCGCTCTGAACATCACCAATCAAACACATTAATCACTTAATCACTAACCCTACAGCTGCCAGGGCGCCCCTCAGACAATCACAGCTCTGCTTGCCTTACTCTGCCACATGGTTTGACCCAGCGCATATTCAACCCCGACCAGCACGGCCCACATGTGTGCCAAAAACAAACACAAAACATATTGACAAAAATTAACCTAGATTTTATTGACGCAGGTGACAACATACTTTGAGTTGTTCTTTACGGAACACGAGTTCTCGATCAAAACTTGAATGTTCCTTGGGGGTTGAGTTTTCCCATTGAACCTTCTGTGTAGAGATGTTTGTGGGCCTTCCAAATCTAGGGTTGATTAACAGCACACTACAGTCGACCCAAATGTCAGTTGGGACAGTGATCACAAACAGACTAGGAGCCGACTGTTTGAAACAGCAACGAGAACAAAACATGCAGTGACAGAATGATTCAGAGAAAGTGATTGATTTGTGGGAATGTATTTTGTTTCTTGATTCACTTGAAACAATTCTCTGTTATAAAACTTCAACCCTAACCTCACAGCCTGTAAATATTACAGATGTAATGTCAAGTATACACTTTATTTTAGTCAAGTCTATTTATCTTGAGGTATTAACTAAAGTTATAACTAAAAAGGGTTGAAGTTAGAACAATTAAGATATTTCTTAGCAGCAGAATGGAACAATATAGAAATTATATTGTGTTTCCAAGCGTGAATGATGACGGAAGTCGGTCAAAACCGTCCTCACCAGCAGAAAAGTGTATAATCTGAGGTCATAGGTCATATTTGGTTATAATTTGTGGTGGACATGGTGAACTAAATGATACATTGCTGATGGAATGCTTGTCTGGAGCAGAAATAACGTGTTTAAATATATTTCAGATATATTGGAAAAGTAAACTATACACATTTGAAAATAATACCATAATTGTTTCTCGGTCTGCGAGAAAAAAGTAATGTCTACATGGCCATCTGCCGTCAATAAAAACAAGAACAAGGAAACGAAGGGACCAATTATTGGTTTTTTAAAGAGAAACAAAAATGGCCATTGAAATATACATGTCCAACTCTATGACATAATATTTGTCCTGGCATAGAGACCTGTACTTATGTTTCTATATAGGCAATGTAGGGTTTCTGTGGACTAGTTGAAAAAGCACAAGGAAGAGAGAGATGGCAGAGTGATTCAACATTTGCTATATTCATCTGGACGTAGGCTTTTTCAAACGACAAATCAAACCGCCTCCACCTGGTATTTAAATTGTTGGTTTTGTTACATATATAGCTGACAAAGCTATTTACGAAAAAATGCCTTTGCATTTTTTGCATGGGTGAGGGGAAGGCCAGCCCCCTTCTCCTCCACGCCTCCCAACAGTCTGGACCCAGTAGACACAGAGAAAACCCTGGAGGACTCGACCTATGCACGCTGGCTGTCAGCTGAAATATGCTGACACAGCTTCGGGGGAGGCAGAATTTATCAGGCGAGGAGAACGGCCGGTTCCGCTCATATGGGGATGAGTTTAGCTTGGATAGACTGGAAGCAGATCAAGGCGCCATTGACTGTATGTTTTGAAGGCCTTTACCTGCCCAGATTGTCTGGGACTGTAAATCACTCCTGGGGATCGTGCAGGATTTAACTGTTAACCCACTGTTACACAAATACCGTGCCATGGAAAAGTGGTACGGTATTGAACTTATCTATTCAATGTTTTCACTGAAATATGTGCTTAAGCTTAAGTATGTTTCACGTCAAACTTCTGGCGACCGTCAGACCTTATAGAGATGGATACTCTTAAACTTAAACACCAGCAGAGAATTGTTCTTGCGGGAGCTATTAACCGAGGACCATGATCAACTAAGTGCCAATCAGAGTGATATGGACGGTCCTCTTCACTGACTCATAACACCAGGGAGGAGCTTCTTGATCTTAAGCCAGGATGAAGGTCTTGCGAGGCAGATACTCCCCTACCGGCTCCCCGGGCCTGCTGCGTGTCGAGGTCACACGAGTGCAGACTCCATCGCCTGCATACACCCTCCAGACGTTTAGCAAAGGGCTATTTCAGAGTGGGCTTGGAATAGCTCTGTGACAGCATCTGCAAAGATAAAGACGACAATATCCAACGCAAACACACACATAATACAGAGCTACGAACCAGGAAATACCCGGTGCGGGCCTAATCTTGCAGATAAGGAAAGAATGCAATTAATGGGATAAGCATGGAGATGGAATAATATGCGTGCGTTTCTTTCTCGCAAAATGTTGGAAGAGTTTGGTTATCCGCAGTGTTTGGATCTGAGGAAAAGTGGGAAAACAAACGATGTGTTTGGTTTACATGTTGGAGGGTTTGGATATGTTTTCGGACCCTCACAAGGTTTGCAGGGTCCCGGGGAGTCAGCCGTGGCCTGGGTGGTCCTGAAGATGACATTTATAATGATGGTGTTTACGCCTCTCAGCTGCAGCAGCTGAACACCACTCCAGTCACCCACCATCAGACATCGCCCCCCCACCCTCCCCCCAGGGGAGAGTAGGGAGGGTGGACTAGGACAGGGAGGGGGGGCAAAGGGGGGTCGGACCAAGAGACCGAAGAGCCTTGCTGTGTTGGATCGCTGTGGCAGATATGCTCCTTGCTTGGTTGTGATGAACAAATAAAGGGAATTAACACACATTGACACATTTACGTTGCAAGAACAGAACCGGGGTCAAAACGGCAACATTTAGAAAACACTGCCTGAGGCACCAGGAGCACACTGCAGTGCTTCACGCAGAAAGCACCAGTGGTCCACTGAACACAAACGCCATCATCCCACCACAGATAACTTTCCGTGAAACCACCCCCCCCCCACACACACACACACACTCATCTACCCGGACCGCCAGTTGGCTGCGGTGCTGGGATGAAGTGTAGCAGCAGAGAAACACACACTGCAGTGTTACAGAGACCTACTGTATCGGCACCACCAGTCTTTCCATGTGGTCCAGCACCCTCCATCTGGCTTTGGTTTAGAAACATGTCCCGCGGTTTGGAGTGTCGACTCTTCTCCCCCAGCCTTACAATGTCAGCGCATCCACATTGCAATGGGAACCCAGTCTGTTAAATGCTCACGTTTAACTTACAAGGCGTATCAGTGCAAATCTAAATGGACATATTTCTTTCCCTTATCCTTTGAGAAGTGTATTAACAATTATAACCTCGTAACCAAGACAACATTATGACAACATAAATAGGGATGTTTGATTCTCTTTGGGAACATATAAACACGTGTCTGAAAGAGAGAGAGAGAGAGAGAGAGAGAGGGAGAGGGAGAGGGAGCGGGAGAGAGAGAGAGAGAGAGAGAGAGAGAGAGAGAGAGAGAGAAGAAGAAGAGAGAGAGGGAGAAGAAAACAAGAGACAGAAGGAGAAGAGAGCAAGAGAGAGCAAGAGCAAAAGAGATATGCACACCGCATATGTTCAAAACGTGACCGATCCTAAACATTTCCAACGGCCCCCCAGAGGGGACCCATGCTTTTTGGTCCTCCAAGAGGAGGCTTTATCAACACAACAACACACCTGCGTGTGGACGGAGACGTCCAGCAGAGGGAACCGTGCAGGACTTAAATCACTGTGACTGAAACAACAAACAACCTCCAGGTTCCCTCTCAGTCGGGCAGCGCTGCTCCTGGGAGAATTCACCGCAGCTCGCCCCTACGTGGTCCCGTGTGTACTCACTATAGCGTTAGCGTGTGTTTGGCCCCAACACTGGCACCGCACACAGACACACGCACGCACGCACGCACGCACGCACGCACGCACGCACGCACGCACGCACGCACGCACGCACGCACGCACGCACGCACGCACGCACGCACGCACGCACGCACGCACGCACGCACGCACGCACGCACGCACACACACACACACACACACACACACACACACACAAAACAGCTCCTGTGTCTTCAAAGGGAATGTGAGGATATGGATGAACAGTCAGCTCATCCGGAGAAGTTAGGATTAGGTGCCTTGCTCTGGGACACCTCGCCACTCAGCTAGGACGAGGCAGGGATCGGACTAGCAACCTTCCGGTAACAAGTCAACCCGCTCTAATTCCTGGCTAAGCTAACCCTTGTGGCCACCTGTATAATTAAATTATAATATATGCAATTTGGTGTATTGTAGTATATGTATATGCATATGTGTATCTTTAGTTTACCATACTAGACATGCGTGTTACCATACTAGACACGGGTGGCCCGATGGGAATCAAACCCCAAACTCTGGAGGCGTTAATGACACACTGGACCAGTGACAGGACCACCGCGGCTCTGTACAACAGATCAGAGACATGAGGGAGGCCAGTTGACAATCGATGTCCAAGCTAAACATTCACACCTGAATGCTTTTCCCCTTTTTGCAACGGATATATAAACTGCATTAGAAGTCACATTATGAGTCATTGCTACCTTTTCATCCACTTTGGTGCTAGTCGGTCTCCATGGTACTTTCTGTGTTCAAATGTTCCACCACCTGCTTCATGAGGAGAATCACATGCATGGCCAGGGTCATATGTGTGTTTGGATGATCATGGGATCTGTGATCTTCTGAGACAAAACTGAGGTTGGCGTAAACCTCTTCACTTGGCGTCCACTAGACCCTACCACAATATAAATAACCAAACACAATTCATGAAACCAAACGTTGTGCATGCTCATCGCCTGCAGAATACAGCAAACGCAGACTCCTCTGGGCTCATTTGGTCTTTGGCTGAGACGTCAGGCAGGTGGGTAATGTGATTTAAACATATAATCATGAAAAACTTTCTATCATACCTCTGCGCAACCACCTCCGCGGATCGATTTCCTTCTGCTGAAACACTTAGGGTGATAGCATCGTAGCTTCATTCCCCATATGGGGATTCTCATGCTTACGAGCCAAGGATAAAGAAGTCCTAAAAATGGCGGGTATAGATATTAGCTTACCATTTGCCATCTTAATTGCCCATCACCGCAATTGTGGCCAAAGTCGATCAAAATACTTCAACGCATGAGCATCTTATGACACACTTGGTACTTCTTCCAAGAAAGATTTGGATGATTACTCAGACAAACAATGACATAGTCGAGAATGGTGGCTTGAATCATTTTCCCGCTAACCGGGAAGAAGAGACCATGATAAAAGTGACAAAGCGGTGAACTCAGAGCGGTCGAATGAAGACACATCTCTGTGTCGAAGCCGCACACGAAGGCTGTGTTCAACTGTGATCCGATAGGCTTGAAAAAGTATTTATGAAGTTAGCTCACGTCTGCCTGAACAGCCAACAGCATCTCTGCGGTCGGACGCCATGGTGGCTGTTTGCGAGGGTTCGAGCTCCAGGTCAGCCTGCGGGCCCCCATCGCGTGGTTTGGGGTATTGGTTCCATTTCGGTCACCCGATGAAAGCCGTTGTGCGTATACGATGTCGTTGTTTGTTTGTGCTGTCATCTGAATGGATAGGGCCTGTGTTGACATTCGTCATGACAAGCGCGTGATAATATCACAAACGCTAAAGGTAACAAATCGCTCACAAAAGGTTTGCAGATTAAATCAATGGATGTGGTCTTGTTATATATGTCAAAAAAAAGAAAACTTCACCGCTGTCTACGCAATTAGCATATCGAAAAACAGCAGCGAACAAACCGTCTACACCACAGCATACCTCCGTCTTTCATTCCCCCGACGTGAACGTCTCACACAGAGCAGTTTGCGATGACAAAACCAACGAGTGGATCCAGAGTGTCTCTCTGTTCTGATTTTTTCATCAGGGATACGGGGGCTAAGCAGGGCCTGTGGCTTTGGCTGGCTCCGTGGAGAATAGAGAAATTCCTTCTCACTAACAACATGGGCACGGAGGCGCAGTTGCGCTGGGGCTTAGCGGTTTGCAATTAGACCCTGGTGCGCTTCCCAGACCAGGTCCCTGTCTGGAGTCCACCCCCATTCCCTCCTGTTTGTACGTTGGCTTCCTCGTCCACCTCCATCCTGATGGATACACAGGTTGGAGGACATTGCAGGGTCCTTGCGTAACCTGCCCTTAGTTCCTTCCAGTCTCTTAATAGTGAACTAATAAGGAGAACATGTGGGAGATACGACCACAAACAAACAGTGCGCCTCCTTTTTATTGCTTACCAGGGGTGTGTGTGTGATGTAACAGGGTTTTTCGCTCTTAAATTGTACTGGAATTTATTTGATAGTATTTACTGTGTGGTTTCTACTAGAGGTTTTAATACGATTTCTTAGGAAGCATAGATGCATAATTTATTATTTTTTGGATGTAAGCCTACTCTGCTCATGTTTTCAGCCAAGACGTTCAACGTTCATCAAGACGTTCAACGTTCATCAAGTGTATGATGGTTGTGGGGACTCATAGTAGCCATACTACCACCCTGTGTTGTGTGTGTGTGTGTGTGTGTGTGTGTGTGTGTGTGTGTGTGTGTGTGTGTGTGTGTGTGTGTGTGTGTGTGTGTGTGTGTGTGTGTGTGTGTTAGCTCTCATGTGTGCGCTCTCAAGGTTTGATGCTATAGTCTTTACACTGAGCTTGTCTCATTTCGGCCTTCCCGGCAATCTTCAGCAGGGAATTAAGGGTGAAGAGATTCCAAATGATTATAGACAGTCCATTAAGATCTTTTAACGCATCTTTCGAAATATTTTTTATTAGCGTTGTCACTCGTCGACTTCTTCCCTTTTCTACTTAGTTGTACCGACAGTGTCTCAAAACTCAAGCCGAAGGCTCTGTGGAAAACAAACATGTTTTGGTGGTTTGCTGCAGTCCAAACCTCAAGGTGCTGTTTCCCTACTCCCCGGGGTTCATGGAAAATTGAAACTCCATCCACCAAGCACGCACGCACGCATGCGCACGCACACACACACACGCACACACACACATACGCGCACACACACACACATACGCACACACGCACACACACACGCACACACGCACACACACACACACACACACACACACACACACACACACACACACACACACACACACACACACACACACACACACACACACACACACACAATGATAGTTTTCCTGTCAACTATTGATTAAAGTGAAGCTGGGCTTAATGGTAGAACTTAAATGGAGGGCGATATCGTAGAGCAAAATAACCGTTGCAACAAGTATGAACTACTATACGTTATTTTATGTGGTCTCCAGTGTCATGCCTTGCTTCAACTGTAAGTCTGTAAGTTACACGTATCCTACTACAAGACTCTTTCCACGTAAACATCTACAGGACTACATGATTACATGATCTCTGTCTGTAAATGACATGTGAGCGTTCCTCTCTCCTGGCTGGTACACACGTCTTTATATCCAATATAAACATTTTTTAAGTTGTGTCTGTATTTGTGGTTGTACCTGTCAATCTTGTCTAGGCTGTGTCCCTCATCCTGTTGTATTTTCATGTTAGCTTTTGTTTTGTTGATGTATGTATGTAGTCCACCTTCTGCTTCCCGCACGTATGCAAATGCTGACCAACATGGAAGTGAAGATGTGTAGCCCAGCGCCTAAAGCATCCCCTCGTCTCTTTTTGTGGAGGAACACGTCAAGTCATCGCTGAGTGGTTGAGCGGGGAATCCGCCTCGTGTTTTGCTTTGTTTTGGACTGACAGGAGAGCAGAATGAATGCTCCCAGAATTCAAAACAATGCATTCTCAACTCTGCAATAACGGGAGCAGACCTGGTCTCGTGATTCACAGCTCGAGATCAGTCTTTAAGCGCTGATAAGTTGATGTTAATTTTTTGGGCTGCATGCACAAGCTTCCTTTGTTGTCCTCTTGACCAAGGTTAGTTCAATCCGTCGAGAGAAAGTGCCCAGCGTGATTCTGGGCCGATCCCGATGATGTCATACGGACAGGCGTATGAATGAATGTGTGTGTGGGTGAATAAATGCATGAGTGGGTGAATGAGAGGCCATTCTATGTTGCATCTGTAGAGGCTGGAAAAGCCTGAGTGCAGGCCATTAGACATTGTGTAATTCAAAAAATGCAGTTAATGTTTCTTTTTCCTACAGAAAGCATGTCGGGGCTCAAATATATGGGAGATTTACGAGCGTTCCACATATGAGTCATTGAAAAACACACATCTTTAGAGTGAAAGCATAAATATTCCGGGAAATATTTAGGGATGTATTTTCCTCTCCCGTTTCCTCGATAGAAGTTTAATAATAGCATTTGAATTCTTCCATAAGCTCAGTATAAACAATGCATTTGTGCTTCAGACATGAGACCTGACATGTGAAAATAAATACAGTGCGGTTTTTGTGAGATTTGTTTGCGATGAATCATGACTTCTTCATCCAATCTCCAGCTGGATAATGAGTAGGGGCTTTTTACCCCAAATTATGAAAAACCTAACATGGTCATGTTGTTCTGCCATTCTAAATACTTTTTGGTGGGATGAATGGGATACTCATCTGGAAAAGTGGGAAATCATTCAAGAATATGAAAGTGTTGAACTCCTTCTGTCTGGTCTGGTGGCTTGTGCATAAAAGCAGGTATGACTAAAGACGATATCTGGTGGTATGAATTCAGTGGCTCACCAAAGCTATGAGCTGAGAGACGTGACCTCATGTAAACACCGGGCCATGAGTTTGATCCCAACACTATGGCTCAAATGCTGCATTTATGACCTCATCTTTATCTCAGGCCATTGTATCCCGGCCTCCATCCTGTTTCACGTCCTCTAATATAATATACGGATATATTATAATATTATATATAGAATATCTGAGAATCATGTAGTCTGAACCAGCTATAAGGATTTAAAATGCTGGTCATGGATTCCTCCCCAAACTATGTGTCCAGAATATGCGTTTTTTAAGACTTCACAGTAGACTTTGGTCTTATTTATTAACATATTTTAGGTTCAATGCATCTTGCCATTCAAGTGCATTTCGCTTTTATAAATCACACCATCAGATTTCTTCACTCAGTGGCTCTTTTCGAAAAGGGAAGTTGGCAGTATTATGCAAATCGTCTGCGGATTGACTATTACAAACGAGTCCCTACAGTTCCTTGCAGAGACTCAAAGTGATTTATAGCGTTTTTACTTCATTCATCACATGGCTTAAAGGTCAAACCCCAGCTGGACGGCTGTCCATTTTTTTTGTTTTATCGTGGCCAGGATTCTTCTTCTCGTGGCCCAAAATGCCAACTTGGGAACCGTCGCGGCTGGAGAGAAAACGAAGGCTTCTTTTCGACATGAAATCAGCCGCATCCACGCACTGGTTCAATGTTCTGATGCATGTCTGTCACACACGTGTGGAAAGCATGGCTAGCATTACATGAACTGAATGGAGTGACATAAATTATGTTGTGTCAGTGCAGCTTTACCTCCTTCTTATCAACTTTTGGTGCAATCATGTCAATAATTTAAAACGAATTAAAAAACAACACATAAGTTATAAATTATATTGGCCAATACCTTATCACATTTTTTCCTATCTAATGTTTCTATGTTGGGTTACTATGCGGTAAACACAATCAAATGAGTAAAAGCTGCAATAGCAGACTAATCACATGCCATTGATTATCCACTTTTGAACCTTATGAGTCAAAGTGTGACCTTCTGATGTGCTGCCAGAGGTTTGCCAAAATGTCTGGTCGCCCAGACTTGAGTGAAAAGCGGTTCCAGTAAGCGATAAAACCAGGAATAAAAAGCTGTTAATGTTTTACCCGGTCTGGGAACTACTCTGTTCCATACAAAGCTGCCATATTAGCTGCAAAATTATATGTATCAGTTGATTTTGTAATGAAGATGTGCATGACACAAGCACACTTTCGATGATATAGTTTATAATTTTGCACCTATTGACCCCTGACCCCCTATAATTCCTTATAGCTGCCCTACACGTTATTTGTATATACTGTATATTCTTGCCTACTAACCATTTTTATCACATTCCAACACAAGATGCAAAACTTTCAAATGTTTGCTAAACATATTGTTTCCAGTATTTAAATGACAAAAGATATGTATTATGAAAGAAATGCAATGCTACCACGAGAACATACTGTATCTTATAGTCTTTTGATAAATATGTGTCAGATGTTGAATTCATGAGAGGCATGCTAAATAAGTACAATAGACATACTTTCCTATATTGTGGTTAAACACCCTCACTCAGCATTCCAAATCACTAGTAACAGATTTAAAGAATAATTGATTAAACCAATGCATTATGGCTTGGTTTCTTTATCACTAACGAGTAGCAGCAGCAGTATATGACAAAAAGTTGTTTTGCTACATTAATTGTTCGGCAAAAAATATTTGTCAGTAAAAGTCGTGGACAATTATGGGACTTTAAAACGACATCATTAAAGACAAGTATGATGAAACTAGTTCGCTTAGCATTGTCCGTAAAACTCATTTCAATCATTTCATGACTAAACATTGATTTAACCACAGCTGAAGTAAATAATGATTCAGGTTTCCAAGCAAACTAAGCTCTGTTTCAAATAAAGAAAAACGCAATAATAAAATCAATGTGCGATAAAAGCTTGCGCTTTATTAACCGAAAGTGACTCATCCTTGTGTTATCGTCTCAATGTGGCAACGACACCAACAGCCCGAATAACCGGATGTATCAAACCGAATAAAACACAGACAAGATCAAAAAGGATAGTTTTTGTTTAAAATGCATCACTCCCAAAACAGTAGGAAATATAACATTGCATTAACCACTCTTTACCATGGTGTTGACCCATTTAAGTCAATAACTCTTATCTCTACCTGTACATAGCAGTCACTAGCCTGACCGCGGACTACAATAGAAGCCAGTTTGTTCTTTCCAGGATTAACAAAATGCAGCTTGTACATGTGATCCTGTGAGCGGGTGGGGGCGTCCCAGACATGCCAGACATTCCGTCAGTTTGTCCCCAGTGCTAAATCCTACGGCAGGGGGTCAAGGGTCAGAGCGGTGCCTTACACATGCAGATGCTTGCTTCTGCTCAGTCTTAAGTCTTACGTCATAACTCTAGCTTTCACTGTACTCACTGTACTGCTATTGCTCTGTACTCCCGTAGTCCTGTCATTGGTAGTCGCTCAGTCACAAACAGTAGCTGCCACACTGGGAGCAGGAAGGAAAAGCGGGCGGTCCATATATGGACACTGCCAGTGTATCCATCTGGCCCACCATCCCTCCGTCGAGACAACCAGTAGAAGAAACGGTATGTACCTAGGGAATGGTTGTCTTTGTCGCATTCTTCCTCTGTATCCGCATGTATCTGTATGTCTGCCTGCTATGTGTTTGGGTCACTGTGTGTGTGTGTGTGTGTGTGTGTGTGTGTGTGTGTGTGTGTGTGTGTGTGTGTGTGTGTGCGTGCATGAATGTATGTATGTGTGAGAGCATACATGCGTGTATCTTGTGTGTGTGTGCGTGGTTGTGTATGTGTGTGTTTTTGTCTTCTCGCCGTGTGTGTCCACTTCCTCCTCCCTGAATATTAGTGTTTACATCAGTGGGCTCCCAGGTGTTTCGGAGTAAACAATAGTGTCTGTGTGTGTGTTTGGGTGGGTCTCACAGGTTGGGGGGGGTGAGTATTCAGTGAAAACACTCCAGTGTGTAATTTGTTTATCATTGGCTGTCTTATTCCCCAGCGGTGATATCACCATGGGATCATTTATGATTTAGTGCTTACTGACTGGGTGAGATCTGTTGATAGAACGAATGCTTGATTACTGAGCAGGGGAACAGGGGGAGTGCAGTGCTACTGCCTTGCCCATGTCTTAGACTGCTACACACAACGTTTTATTTAGTCTGGATGCGTGAGTCAGCCCCGGCAGTACTGGGGGGCTGTGGATCCCTTCACAGCCCGGGCCCGGTATCATGGGCTCATGGGCTCAAGTCAGGCTTTATTGGGTCGTGTTGGGCCAACAGCGCAGTGAACTCCTGGGAGCCTAGACAGCATTAGCCATCTTCCAAACAATCCCTTTTTGTTTTACATATGGTTTCAGAGATCTGCAAGGAGCAGCTGCTCCTTTCTCTCTCAGGGGGGGATCGAGTTCACTGCCAACCCTGTGTAATTGTATAATTATTCCCCGATAGGATTCATAAAACTCCCCCCCCCCCCCCCCCCCCCCCACGTGTAGGAACGTTTGAGAGCTTAGTTTGTTTATAATCAGTTTGAAGGTCTCGACTGTCGACCCAGGGATTACTCTACGTATGAAGGTTTAATGATGGGATTTTCTGATTAAGAGGAAGGAAAAGCTGGCGGAATGTGAATGAGGTGTGTTTACACAATTATGTAACGACAAATGGGAACGTAGAGGAAAAAAACATCCTATTCTATAATATTCCTATAATAATCCATAAAGCCTTCTGTTAACACAATGGACAGTGGCAAGAGACAGACAGGGACAAAACCACGTATCCATGACACCAAGAATATAAATCAAACATTTACATTGTCAAGACCCCGTGCCGCTTATAAACACACACTCCTTCCCTATCACCTTATCATTTACTGATACAACTCCCTAAAATGGCCACACCGTAAGCCAATTCATTATAAAAGAATCACGATAAAACTGATCTGGACCTCTGTGGGCCGTGCCGGCCAAAGGGCCGTGTTGAACCAGCTTCAAGTGCTTTAGTCTGGCCCCATCCCGGCCCTGTCCCCCCCAGTGACTAGGGGCTGATCTCTGGGCCCGCTGGCGTCTGTTCTTTGTCTGCGCCGATAGCCACTGGTCTCTCCCACTTCCCGCCCTGCTCTCACTCCTTCTCCCCACGGAGGTTAGAGTGAGTCATTGAGTCAGCAGCTGCTCTACGTCATCCCACCACTCTCCCAGGATTCCAGCCCTGACTCCGCCCACTGCTTGGAGAATCCGAAGGGGCTACGCACTCTGACGACATCGCTTCCTCTTATTCCAAGTATGGGCAGAAAGTTGACCACTGCTATCTAAAACTTATCTTTGATGAATGACCAGTGGCGAACGTGTGTTTACTGGACGTGCTCGACATGGTCAGTGGCTGTTGTGAGAAAACAAACAGTGCTAGAAAATAATAAAGTGGTTATTTTTGCCAGAGAGATGCCATGGCGTTTAACTGCCAACTCCATATCAAAGTAATCACTCTTTTTTCACCGTCTTTTTTATTTTATACGGGTGGAACAGCAAGGTACTGTCAGAGATACTGAATACCTCTGATAGTGAAACACGTTTGCTGATGGTTTGTCGCTAATAAATGATGCACTAATAAACAACATCCGCACATCTGGCATGTAAATAAGACAGCCAAACACGATGCCCTAATCCTCTTACCAGTGCAGCATTAAACATCTTGACTTTGATTTCTATCAAAATGACACTTAGAGTTGGCTTTCAAAGGGAATTCCATCTTATGTTTTACTGGATTAGTCTCAGATGAACAACATAAAAAATCAAAAATAAACGTTTTCATTGTGGCAAAGAGCTGTTGTTTTCCGGACTGGTGGATTCCGTTATTCAATGTTTGAAACCGCCATGTTTAGTTTTCCCATTCCAGAGGCTGACAGAACAGACGACTCAGTCTAGCGCCACCTCCTCGCCACTTCCCTAGCGTTCCTCTGGTGGCTGCGAGGGGGAGGGCCGAGTACCACAGCCCCACAGCGCTTTTTATTTGAGAAAGCCACCATGGATATATTCCCCCTTGATGATGTCCAGGCACGTTGGTGGGATGCCACGCTGAGACCGCTCGCTGCCCGCTGACAGGGGTGGTTGAGGGTGGTTTGAACTGGTTGTTTGTTCTGATGTACCTGCTGGAAAATAAGGCTTCCACAGTTGTTCTTGGAGACTCCTAGGAAAGGAATCCCTCTCTCTCTCTCTCTCTCTCTCTCTCTCTCTCTCTTTCCTCCTGCTGCTCTCTCTCTCTCTCTCTTTCTTTCCTCCTGCTCGCTCTCGCTCTCTCTCTCTCTCTCTCTCTCTCTCTCTCCTCCTGCTGCTCTCTCTCTCTCTCTCTTTCTTTCCTCCTGCTCTCTCTCTCTCTCTCTCTCTCTCTCTCTCTCTCTCTCTCTCTCTCTCTCTCTCTCTCTCTCTCTCTCTCTCTCTCTCTCTCTCTCTCTCTCTCTCTGGCCTTCACCTTCACCACACAGTTTGTAGAGGAAACGCTGCAGGGTTTCCCATCGAACGCCCTCTTTCCAAATGTTCTTGCAGCCAGTTTGTCTTTCCAACCTATCTCTTTTCGTGAGTCTGGAGCCAAGGTGGTTTTAAAAGAGCCTCATTGTGTTCTCTTTGTTCCGACACCGAACCTCTGCATTCAGAACCTCTGTTTTTTCCCTAAATCGCATGTTGAATGAATCACTAAATGGGAAGACGTTAACCACGTGCCAAAGATCTAATTTCGACAATTTATTGGGCATACTGCAGAATAACGAGAAACAGATTGGTTGGCTCTCTAGTGCGCATTGCTGCTGAAGCTCTCCGTGTAGATTAAGGTGGATCTTGTTCACGCTGAGCGCAGTGCAGAAATTAGTGAAATACTAAGTTATTCCTCGGAGATCGGGGAAAGCTTGGCAAAAGGAGAGCATCATAGAGTGAAGGACATGAGCCGTTTCAGCTGAAGACACTTTTCAGATCGGTGTGAGAAGGTCCATTCCATCCATTCAATAAACAAGGTGTTGCATTGCTGTAAAAGTTCGTTCACACTGAAATACACATTCGTCTCCCGTTCGCGTTGTCCCCCAAGTTTTGTCGCGCAACAAATCATAAACTGTCGCTGTGTAAGTTTTGTCAGGCGAATTTGCTGCGGTTCACCCTGGACTGTACTGCAGGGAACGGTTGGCCTGTTGAACGCTGATTGGCTGTTACATTACACATGTCGCTCAGTGGCCACGCTGTTCAACACTGATTGGCTGTCATCACGCGAATATCACGGCAAAGTTGAAATATTTCTACTCGAGCGAATTAGGAGGGAAAGCGATTGTACTCCCGGAGCTGAGCTGCCGGACTGCCGCAGAAGCTTCAGCGGCAGTCCGGCAGCTCCGGCGGGTGTACTCCGGGAGCTGAACTGCCGTACAATCCCTTTCTCCCCCATGTCACGGTTCAATATGGACTTCAGAGAGTCAAGGCCAAAGTTCCTTTCCCCAAATTCTTTTCAACCATGGCCGAGATAACCCCCACTACGAGTCTTTACTTGTTGGGGAAGTACCAGAGACGTCAGACGCAGTCTTTATGATTCAAAATATCAGCCGAGACGGCACATAGCTTTTGGCCGTGATATTAGATATAATATTATATAAATACCTATATATCGTATAATATTATTATTATTATATTGTATATATAGAGTTCCAGGAGTCCGCAAACGGCATCAATCACTTCTCCTCCATGCTGTGGTTCACTCTGACAGCTCATTGGTCAATGGGCAGCAGCTCATTTGCATTAATGCTACAGACACCAGAAACCGCGCATTCTGAAGGGACTGAAACGGAGGGGAATAGTTTTTTTTTCCTAAAAGCTATTTTCAGCAAACAGCTTCAGCAACATGTTTTCTTGAACTCATATACTATGTTGGAAAAACATCATAATATTTCTTTAATGAGTATTCACTATATATACACTATAAATACTCCAAACCACCAATCAAACAACTGTTTGGTGGAAACAAGAGTTTCCACCGAAGTGTTTAACACTTTTAGATGAAGTGCACAGTGTAATTCTGCAGAAAGAACTTCACATCCATAAACAGATATTAGACAAGCTCTTAGCGTTTCACTACAGTACTTCACTGCCATTTGTGTTACAAGCTATTTAATCCATTACAACTGAGAGCAAGGCTTAAGTCCTCATTTCCAATGGGCGTCGCCGTGCTTTGGATAATCATTGTGTCTGGATCTGCTTCAGATAAACAACAGAGTTGTAAGTAATAGCCGATTATCATCAAATTTACTCCCTGGTCCATTAACACGTAATTAACAATTATCCATCATTTTCATTCTTGGAAGGGCGATCTTGCATTCAGATCACAAATAACAGTTTCTGATAATGATGACATTACTCTCCTTGCAGACTCAGTGGAAAATTCTAAATGGCTTTTAAAGGGCTTTGGAGGGTTTGTTTTTTTTAAAGGAATGATGGAGCGACTCTGGGACATTTTTGTTACTCTGTAGCGTTTGGCCCGCAAGCCCACCTGACACCATGCCTATGTGACTTGGCCAGACGAACTTTCCTTCTCATTTGAATTTGGGCGACTGCTTTCATTAAGGTTTTATAACCCACCTTGTGGACTGGTAATGAAGGGTAAAGGCCTGTAGGAAAAAAACGGGGCGTTTGTGAGGAAAAGAGAATGAAAAAAGGTTTTTCTATCGCATAGGCTTAGCTTAAAGTGTCTCTTTGGAAGATCAGCGATGGACCACGTTTTCAGGCCCATAGTTTGAAAATGCCCGGTTCAGCAGACCTACACACTCAAGGTTTGTGTCGATGCGACAGCGAGGTCTGTGACAGCGGCAGAGACACTCTGAGTGTGTGTGCAGTGTGAGGAGGAGGGCTTTGGTTCCATAAATCAGTCAGTTAGCGCTCGGTCGGGTTCCAGACCAACACATTTGAGACCTGCTGGCCGCAGAACAAGCCCCAAACATCTGCACCAGAAACTCTCCTTCTTCCCAGAAAATATGGCAGGATCGGAAACCCAGTGGACGAAAAACACCTCGCCCCCGTCATCTGGTCTCTTTTAACGCACGCCGTTGGGCCGCGACCTCGTGTGATACTTTAACTGCACTTGGCGAGAGTCAATCTCCAATGAGGGCCTAATTTGTGGAGGAATTTGACTGTGGTTTTCTTCCACTTTTAATCGTGCCACCTTATGAAAGAGTTCATTCTTTGTCTTCCAAGGGCAACAACAATCAGCATGTTGGGATGCTCCCCAGAGCAGAGGGCCAACGTCTGTATCCCTGCGACAGAGACAGGGAAGACATTTTCTTGATTCATTCCATGTATAGGGAACTAAGAAATGGATCATAACGCGACACGACAATCGTCGTGCAGGTCTAAGACAATCGTCCTCATCGTTACAATCAGACCCCCTCCGCCCACTTTGACAGCGCATATACATTCGAGTGACGAGTTTTGTGTCAACACAGCGTTGCTAGACAACCGCCCAACACCAAAGGATTCTCTCACAGTAGTGCAACAGAACTGAGAAGCGGCGTCCAAGCTGGCCCGGGTTCAGATGGCAGGCGCTGCTCCACAGGGGGACAGTGGGGGAGTCAGCGTGGGGGAGGCAGCATGAGGTTGGAGGGGGCTTTTGGATCCGGCAGCACTTAGGAGTGAATCATGCCTCTGCAGGCCCCGGGTGACTGACTGATGTTTGGATCGGTCGCAGCCGTGCAGACCGCGCCGGGGATCTTGAGCCGTGGCTGGGAAAGCATGCGGCGCTGCAGCGTTTGTATACAGGAGGAAAGTAAGGGAAGATGGGCTGCCTGTAAGCAGCATCATAGGCGGTGTGTGAGTGGGGTAACATTGAATGCCTATGATTGTCAAGAGGGGATGTTCTGGTGCGGAAAGGTTTGATTGGCACCTGATAAGGTATTCTATACTGTATAGTTGATCGACTTTCAAAGTAGATAAAGTAGTCCCCTTGGTTATCTTCTGATAAATCGATTCGGATTGTCTGAAAAGATTTTTTTATTGCAGTGCGCTGAGAGGAACAGATGGATAATATGTTTTAACAATATATTATCCATCTGTTTTAATATCCGTTCTTCTATCGGTCAACTTGAAGTCAAAACTGTGAACGTGCCGGGGTTCTAGTTTGGTGTTTCTGGGAGTATAGATGTTAAGTTTAGATCTTAACAGTTTACATACCACAGGCAGGACTGACAAGACAGATTATATGGACCCTTGTACCACAGACAGGAAGAACGAAACCAAACATGACCGAAATATCTCACCATAGTGCCAGGCTTGAAACTGACCCGATGGCCGTTCCTCGGTTGAACACACCATGCTAAAATAAGACACTGACCCCCTGTCTCAGGGACCTGTCTGTGCGACAACTCTCTCAAAGAGAACCATGATGTGGTTTTGCTGATGATTGCTGATTTCTAAGGTATTCCAAGGAGTTCATATTTCCCTGAGCACAAGCGTTGATTAAAGTCTGGAATAAGGGCAAACTGATAATCATGTTCAACAAACATAGAGAAACCCAGTTTGGGAGAACTGAGCTTTATAAAAGCTGGTAGAAGTGAACCTGTCCAAAATGTTGTATTCTTTTTCTGGTGGCCGCTTCAAAATTATAGGAGATAACCCACCCATGCCAACAGGGAGTTGTTTTTCCATCCCTTCCCATGTGTTTTTCTTCTATCCCCCATCTACCCTTGAAGAAGTGTTATTCCACATTACACATTATTATAGAAATATTTTACATTATATTAAATCTTTATATTATTCATGGTTTTATGGTCATTTTTCTTCCCCCCCCCCCCCCCCCCCCCCCCACGTCCAATTTTAGGTCACGGTAAAATAATTTAAGGTTTACAACTTTCAAGTTATTTTTCTGCCAAAATCTAACGCTGATTGTAACAAGGCATGATGGGAATAATACTGTCGACTTCCAAATATAGCCCATTTTTCTAACTATAGCCCTGAAAAACCCACCTTCCGCTATTAGACATGAGACTTCAAGTCATCATTCAGTTTCTCAAGTGAATCATCACTGTGCTAATTTTAGATCAGAAATCAAGGGGGTTGCAGTGAAAATACTGATTGCCATCTGAAGCGCTGTGCTGTGAAGCACACAGCAGATATGCTCTCATAAAAAAGAGTTCTGGGGTACATTCCAGATGCTTAGGATCACCATGTGGATTAATGCCTGAATGGAAAACCAAAATCACTGGGAATATTTTGGCGGGAAGTAACAATCCCTGTCCGGTCAGAATCTTACATCACGTCCGTCTAGAGATTAGAATAAAGAGCCTTTTCATACTTGCTGTCAATTTCTCAAAACAGATATTTTAGGCTGTATTAGTTATATACTGTTTTACCTTGCTAATTGGAGTTTTAAATACTCTACAGCAGCACATGTACTCTCCTAACTGTTGGACTTCATTTCCGAGGAGCACCACAATCGATTTTTGGTAAATGCTTTATTTTGACAACTGCAAAAACCAAGTATGGTCTTGATTATAGCCAATTTTTTTTAATGGAAAAGCACAACCGAATAAAAAGGCATCTCTGCTAATATGATTATAAAACCGTGTAATTCAAACTCACCACCTTACAAAAACACGAGCTGCGTTCCATTAGCCCCAGCCCTGTGCTGGGCCTCCTCCCCTGCCCAACGCCTAATTGGGGTGACAGGGGAGCAAACACCAGAACAGGTCTGAGGTGGCAAGGGGGAACACTTGGTACGGGGCGTCCTCGTGCCAGAGTCTCTAAACTGCTCGGTTAGGCTCTGCTGTTAGAACAAATACTTGGAAAGCACCACTCTTCCATGTGGGCCTCGGATCTCCCTGGATCTTAAATACAGGACAAATAAAACCAAGGATGGGGGGGTGAGGGGTTGGTGGTCAGCCACAACAACCCGTGCCTCCTGCTTTAGGCCTCCCACAAACCGACCGCAGGCCCACTGCACTGGCCTCGCACTAGACGCTAGACAGCTCACAGGACTGCTGTCAGACCGTGTGCCTCGGTTCAGTCTGGGTCGGTTGTAATGTGCTCGTAAAAAAATTGGACGGCTTAGGAATCGGTCGTGCTCTCAGTCTCACGTCCATTTCCGTCCATGATGGAGTCAGATGTTCTCATCGTAATCTAGACCAACTCTTTTGGTTTGCTTCTCATCTGCTTGCTAGATACTGCTCTCGGAGAGCAGAAACATCTGGTTTGCCGATCAGAATAAAAGATGTGTGATTTATACCTGTGTTTTTGTGTGGCTTTTGTCGATCCTCGACCAATAGTGGCATAGCTGTATGATAACGAGTTATTCAAGTATTTCTCCTCCGGTGTGATTCCTCATCCTGTCATTGTAGGATGGTGTAATATTACTCAGGGTCACTGAAGTCTCCTTCTAGCATTTAGACATTGCCATCTCAATTTCAGTTCTTCAATGGTTAGTCTGGTAGTCTAACACAGACGCTTCTCAAATTCGATCAGACCATCTGGTCTGCGCACCGTCTGATGGCGGTGAAGTCATCAAGGTGTTGTTATGATCAGAGAGCCCTCCACCATCGCCGCCGCTTTTTCTGGACGGATTCTGTGAATAGTTCACCATTCATAAATCTCAGGCATCTGTGTTTTTCTGTCTGCAAGACGGCCAGTCAGTCACTGTCCTAGCTGCTGCTGAGGGGCAGAGGAATAGGAGGGACATATGAACAGACAAACAAGACAGACAGACGGACGGACAGACCGACAGCCCACTAGAAATCGTCTGTGATTTCTGAACTCTGTGTAAAGTTTTCATCAGCCCCGCAGTGCGGCCGTCTACTCAGCTGGCTCTCCTTCAAAACCAAGCTACCAGATATGCTCTCCTGCAGATGATTACCTTCACAGCCCGATACGTGGTTACGAGGCGAGCGATCACGCTCAGCATGATTTGTTTTTCTTCCCGGTTTCCCTTCAACGTTCCTCTCTTTTCTTAATTGTTTTCATGCATGTCTCACGCTCACACACTCACACACACGACGATCGGGTGGGCCGCCGGAGTGCTCATCAGTCAAGGTCCCTTCTGTTGACCACTGGAAACGAGGTGGAGCTGAATGTGGGACTCGACCACGTCAGGCGTATAAATCAGCAGGTTCTGAATAGAGGTACTGTGGCAGTGATTGTCTCCACAGTACCATAGTGTTATCTTTTTGGGAGGGTGCTGAAAATTCCAGTCCGGTAAGCCCTGCCGTGTCAGAGGATGACAGAGAGATTCCAAAACCATTTCCCTTGGCACATAAGGTGTTGAAATGACCACTGGATGTGTGGAACAAGGTTATGACCCTGTCATATCACTATGGAAGAGCTGAATGATCTCGTCAAGACATCATAGAGTTGCACTCAGTCCAACATTGTGCCGTGTCAAACCAGGACTCAGAAAGCTGTTTAAATTGACTTAATGGATCAAGATTCCCACCCCTCTTTATATCTTTCCCCAAGTGAGAAAAATAAAGTAACTTGCCATTTTCTCAATATGTGTGTGGAGTTTTGAGGTGATCATAAACTGTGAGTTCGTAATGTTTTTAAAAAGGGTGGTATCTGGCATAAAGGAGGGTGCGTCCAAATGTGCATCACGTCATTCCTATCTAGAAGGGCTTTTTCTTTTTTAAATGCACAGGACTTGTTGTTTTACCTACCTGTATTTGCAATCTGTAACATCCAGTAGATCTCCCTTGACTTTTTCATTGCCAGATCTAAAGATCACTGTTTCAGCAACCACAAGCGTGGGCCACTTAGCTAATTTCAGTGCCGTTTTCCGCACAAATGTAAGGAAAGACAGTTGAAATGGATCAACAGTTGCATCAAACCATCAGCATGGACAGGAAAGGACATTTCACAGAAACAAAAGCTCCAAGATGTCTTTAGAGCCAAATGTGAGAACATCCCCAAAGTTAGGAGACATGAGTGATAATTGGTCAGAAACTAGGCATTACAAGCCGCTGGAGTCACACTCTAGGTGATATCCTGTATTATGGGAAAGACATGGTCGATGTGCCAACCGGCCAATGGCCAAGCCTTTTGTCATCCCCATGTCCCTAACACAGAAATGAGGGAGCACAAGGAGAATGTCTGGAGAGTTATTATACCCCTGTGTGCAGGAGAAAAATATTTAAGATGATGAATAGACCTGCATGATTTATATTGCAGACCAAATCATCTGTTTGACATCAGAAGTATTCAAAAGGTGAAGAAGTGTCACTCTTGACTCAACTTCACATAACAACATAATGATGATGCCCTGTCTATACGTGTTCATGAAATGACTTTTGCTGCAGGATTTAGTGTTACTGAGAGGAGCGCAACTAGAATTCTCTCTAGGGTTGGCCACAGGTCGCTCGATGAGGACTTTATGATGCAAAACGGGGCCAAGAGACATGGTCTGGTGCTCCCTCTCCCCACAGAGGTGAACTTGGTAGCACAACACTGTTACCCTCACAAGGACCCTCAAGTGCAAAGGTTCAAAGTTTTGGAGCTGTTGAATTTGCCCCCCCCCCCCCCTCCTCAGGGAAGACGTCTCTTCTAGTTCTCTCTTGGAAAACCACCGGGCAAGGTTCACTCCCTAACCTCTGACACAGGGACTGCTTTCTGCAGCAATGACTCAGCTGTGCTACCATCTTGTATGCACACTACTCAAGGTCTAATTCAAAACACACAGAAAACAGCAGGTTCAATATATGATGCAATCTATTCTGGACAAATGGAAAGTACTAGTAAGAGAACAGGAATGCACAATAAAAGGCAGAGGGAAGTCATGTATAAGCGGGGCACCTTGTACCATTAAATTGTGCAGACCAGATGAGAATGGGAATCCGGCCAACCTGATTGGTTCCTTGCCAATTGATCATCAATTAAAGAATCAATCAAAAGTTGCACTGATTCAGTGACGGATCATTGGCCCGAGGTAAATGCTCCCAGGATGGGTGCAGCAGATGCTCAAGGACCCATGTGTATTGGAGTAGTCGCGCACGTGTTCTTTATGGAAAATACGAGCGCAGGGAAGAACCACACATGACACATTGTTATGGTCTGTGCAGCCCCTATGCTCGTCTAACATACGTTTTAAGACAAGCAAACAAAGCAGTGCCGTGTCTGCCTCTTACATTATTGTGATTTACACACGGAAAACCACAGGACTCGTGCCAGCTTCCAGCTTCCTCGCAGTCTCCTTGCGATAGTCCTCAAACCCCGAGCTTATATCCCTCTCTGTTATTCTGACCCCCGGCCTACTCGCTTCCCCACATCCACCAAAATAATATTCTCCCACCCCCCGCTCCTTTCAGTTTAATACCTCAGGTTTGAAATTTTCTCTGACAGCGGAAAATGTGCTCTTGATAATCTCTACAAACTTTGTTGAGTAAACTAAATCGAAAAAAATATATCAATGTGAGTACGGCCTGTATCGCCTGCTGAGCCTGTCCTGTTGTTCATGCCCGCGTCGCGGAGTCCTGGAAGTCATCGCCACACCAGCGTTTACTCTGGGAGCTATTCAGAGAATGTAAGGAGAGATGATGATGTGCTGTGGGGTCCGCTTAGCTGTTGGTCTCGGTGGTCTGAGGCTGCTGAACAGCGGCACTTTCAGGGGTTTTGGATGCACACTGGGCTTCTGGATTGATGGACCCCCCCCCCCCCACCCCAGGAGCAACTTCTGAGGCATCTGAATTCATTACACAAGGACCCCCCTCAAGTCTCTGGAGGTTAACTCTTGTGCTCCAGCCCTCCACCTTGAACATATGTGTTGAGTAATAGCAATATGCTGAAGCCGTCTCCTGAGTTTTGGTGGGAGGGAGCGCCAGAGAACACATTTGATTATATATCTAGGGTGTGGGTTGGGATGCGGTAGCTGACTAGAAGAACATGTTGTTCTTCACTGGAACAGTGTCACAAGTCCTTAAAAGAGGAGATGAATCCTTCTTCCAAACGCCTCACATGGGGTCTTTGAAGCTTGTCTTTACGGATGGGAAGAGGCAACATTTGGACATAGATATGGAAGGAATCGCACTGCTGGGAATGGGGCAGTGTCAGAGCTCTGACCTCAGACAGATCAAACAGAGGGAGGTGGGGACTCGAGCCCAACACTCTGCCTATAACACAACTGGGAATAAGTGCTGAGGCAACGTCGCGCCACACGGCCCCCTTCCTCCCACTGTCATCCTTCCTGGACAAACAGACCTGAGTTGGTTTTCATCAGCACATTTGTGCATCACTGTGTGAAGAAATCCTTGGCTTCCCCTAATTAGCAGGAGACTTAAGGGAGCCAGCAGATTAGTCTGCATAAGCGGGCCAGGGGATGGGTCCACTTAAGGGTGGCAGAGGATTGGTCAACATAATGGGGCCATTAGATTAGTCCGCATAAGGGGGCCAGAGGTTGGTCCACTTAAAGCGACCAGAGGTGGTGTCCACATAAGGGGCCCAGAGGATTTGTACAGGGCGTTGGTTTGAAGGGGGAGCACGGATTAACCGTGAGTCTAACAACATGAAACTATTTCTGTCGAGAAGGACCCTCAGCGCGACGCCGCAGTTCCGCTCTGCCTCCACCGCGTCAGTAAAACAAACTCCATACTTCGGCATCAGCCCTTGGATCTGAAGAGACACGTGCTTACTTTTCCTTTCTGCTTTCCTTTTTCCTGGATCACCATGAATCTTTTTCCTCTTCTTGCTTGGAGGAGTAATTGTAGATGACAAAAACATGTCGACTCAAGGCTATTACCTTTGATACGCTTGTTCCATAGATAAGAACCTTTTTATCCTCTGTGGAAACCATTGCTGACCACCATCAGAACCATGCTTTATCCATACATAGGTTCATAAAACGATTTATTGAATCGTAAATATGGTTAACGTTGTAATGTCAATCCCTTAAAGGATAGATTCTTTATTTTTCATAAAGAAATGTTTTATTACATCCTGGATCGTTCTTTCCAGAACTTCTAACTAGTCTCTACGGTTCGAACCTTGGAAAATGTCCATATGACTCCTCCATTTCAACAGCACTATCATAAAGAAGTACAAGGTGACCAGAGCATTATGAGGTGTAGTTCCGCTTGCTGAGCGGTGTTTTATCTGACACTAAACAGCAGGGTCAGAAAGTGTACCTTGTTGCTCCTTTAAATGATGTACATCTTGCTGTTGCTTGGCAAGTGATCCATCCTTCTGAAGCGGTGGTTCTAAACCACCGGGATGCGAACTAGTACCGGGCCCCGGACCGTTCGCCACGGGGATGGACGGATGTAGAAACTAAGGCCAAAAAAATGATGTATATAATTCTACCTGTGGTGCAGTCATAACTGTTTTAGGAACGGTGAGACTGCTACGGTCTATTAAATAAACACTTTACACTTTTAATTGTTAATAATGGTCCTATAGTTGCTGTGTTTACTCGATTTAATGAGCTAGGTGTATAACTTTTGGCCAAAATGCTACAGTAACAAATTAGACGAGGAGCCTTCTTCGAAACAAATTGGAGCCGATACTTAATGAATGACACAAGCGCACGCACACACACACATACGCACACGCACACAAATATGCGTATGGATCTTGGCGAACAAGCCAAGATCCATCTGAAACAGCACTCTGACGTTAAGGAATACACACTACCATAGTAGTGTGCGTCATGAGATTTGCAAAACTTTCTGGGAACTGTGCCTTCTACTCGTCTGGATATGCCCATGCCAGGCCAGTATCGCTAAGGTTACACAACAGTTCACTGCAGCTGGCCTGCGATCTCAGCCGTATGGTCTGGTTTTCCCTAGTGCCTACCTGTCGTCTGTCGACGTGGATGTGAAGGAGACCGTTCGGTCTGTCTTTTCTGTGTATTTGGTTGGTGCATTAGGGTCTTTCTAAAGACTCTGAAAAAGTAGGATGCATGACAAAGTCCCAAAATATTAATTTGAAATCATATATTTCCTTATTATTATTTTAGGGGAACACATTTCACTTAAACATAACATACATCATCACATACATATATGAGTTACTAAAAATTAATACAATTGTTTGGTTTGGCTGAAATATTTAAAAGTTAGTTAGTTAGTTAGTCGATTTCAATAAAAAAGCCACAGAAAAATCCAGAGAAGTAGAATCTGACAGTTCAAACATACAAAGTGACAGTAGTGCATAGACGGGTTCTGAGATCATTCGAGGTTCCTCTAGAACCTCACCGCCTGAAAACAGCATTATAGATTGGTCCACAGAGTGCAGAGAGAGTGCTTCAGCCCCTCGGTACCTGAGAGGACGGTCCGTCACCGAGCAGGACTCAAAACCAGGCATCATAGCCATGCTTGTCCTTTATAATCCATATGCTGTCAATCGTCTTGCCGGCCTGGAGTAAAAACAGAAAAGGTGTGTTTTGATTAATATTCACCTTTGACCCTTTCATTTGGTTTGTGACCAGGCAGTCTCCAAGACCCCTTAACACGCGGATGGAAAGTAATTCACCCGAGTCTCTCCTGGAAAGGAAGTGGAGGAGTTAGCCTTATAACTTCAGATAGCTATCTCTCTCTCTCCCTCTCTCTCCCCCTCTACCACTTTCTCTCTCTCATACTCACTCTCTTCCATACTCTCTTTCTTCCATACTCCCTCTATCCCATACTCTCTCACTCCCACACTCTCTCTCTCTCTCACCTGATCGTCGGACACCTGGCCGAGGTAGAGGTGGGTGTGGTTGACCACTTGCATGTGGGTGTACCCGTAGTCCGTGCTGCGGAAGGCGCTCCAGTCTTTGGGGTTGGGGTTGAATCTATCCGTCTTCTCTTTGCAGCCCTGGAGTGCAGCATCCAAACAGATCACCAAACAAAACATTGTTTACATTGCTGTGGTGTGCCTCTCCTGGGGGTCCCGCCCCCTGGGGATCCCGCCCAATGGCTGCCCAGGCAATTCGGTCTTGCCTTGGTGTGAGCCAGACCGCACCACGGCATGCACATTACTCACTCTCCTTCTTGTGTGTGTGTGTGTGTGTGTGTGTGTGTGTGTGTGTGTGTGTGTGTGTGTGTGTGTGTGTGTGTGTGTGTGTGTGTGTGTGTGTGTGTGTGTGTGTGTGTGTGTCAGGGGAAACCTGTCCTTTGTTGCCGGCTGCACCTCCACAACCCCATAAACACATCAACCGTGCAGAACAGCTGGCTAGCCAGAGAGGGTGGAGTGCGTGTGTGTGTGTGTGTGTGGGATATGTGGCATGAGAGTGGATCTATTCGTGTCCTGTATAAAAGGTGAATGCCCGGGGTTCCCTCCCTAGAAGACCATAGACGTGGAACACAGCAGGGCACTCACAGCAGAGCCGGTGATGATGTGCACGGGGGCCTTGGGGTTGGTGTAGGGCTCTGCGACGCTACCGTTGAACACCTTCAGAGAAGGGATTCCAAAAAGTGCCGGTTAGCATCCTCATCCGGGTAGAAACAGACACGGGCCTTATGGGTAGTTAATGGTAGTCAGGACCGAACCTTGTCCCCGTAGACCGGCCAGAGTCTCTCGTAGGTGTGCTCATGCGCCCACAGCTCCACGTCCACACCTGGGGAGGGAAAGCATCGGTCAGGACCCCCTTGTCCTCCGACAGTGAAGGACGCTCTAACCCGCTGCCTCACCTGCCCTCCCCTCCCGTCTATGAGACCATTTCTATGTCCGATTTCTCTGACGAAATAACGTGATGGCTTATGGGACGGTGTGTGCTGTGGAGGATATTCAACAGTGGTTGATCTGTGACAAACAGAGTGGGGTCTGGGTGAGGGGAAATGAAATGCAATACAAAGGGGGGGGGGGGGGTAGGATTTGAAGCAAAGGCCGCTGTCCCGGGACGACTGCCAGTCCCAGGTCTGCTTTGGTCATAATGATGTGTGTTTGGATCGCTCCGTGTGCTACCAGCGAGCGCTGGGGCATTAGCATGTCTGAGCATGCAGGAATGTAAAAAGCCAAAAAGGAAGAAGAAAATAACACAGCCATTAAGGAGGCTGGCAGCTGTGTGTGTGTAGGTGTTTTTGGAGGATCACTCAGAGGCCTTACCGTGGAGGTAGAATAGATCCTCCAAGCCCGGTGCTGCTGGGGTAGTGTCGCTGCGTCCTCGTCTTACCTGAACGCAGACAGACAGACAGACAGACAGACAGACAGACAGACAGACGGTCAGACAGACAGACAGACAGACAGACAGACGGTCAGACAGACGGTCAGACAGACGGTCAGACAGACAGACAGACAGACAGACAGACAGACAGACAGACAGACAGAGAGACAGACAGAGAGACAGACAGACAGACAGACAGACAGACAGACAGACAGACAGACAGACAGACAGACAGACAGACAGACAGACAGACAGACAGACAGACAGACAGACAGACAGACAGACAGACAGACAGACAGACAGACAGACGGACAGACGGACAGACGGACAGACAGAGAGACAGACAGACAGACAGACAGACAGACAGACAGACAGAGAGACAGACAGACAGACAGACAGACAGACAGACAGACAGACAGACAGACAGACAGACAGACAGACAGACGGACAGACGGACGGTCAGACAGACAGACCACATCAACACCAGTATCACTCAGCAACATAAGGCACAAGGCTTTCTATGGAAACTGTCTGTCTTACGTTACGATAGCGTGCTGGCTCGCCATGCATTAGGCTGGTACGAAGTCCCCCCCCCCCCCCAAACTACGAAGGGGGCAATTAAAGTGTCGAGCAAAATTCCACAAAACAAATCCCCTCATAATTTTTGCACGTAAATCGAGTTAAGCCTTTTACAGCCGGGACACAGCGCTCCAAACGTAGCTGGTAGCTACATAGTTTGCAGAACCCTTTATTACATGAGCTATTTATTCAACATGTCCGCTTTTCCTGTGCAAACCTGTTAGGTAAAATACAATAATCATAATTAGCATGTGTTTTATTGTCGTGTCTCGCATAATGACACATAATAGTCATTTACGTCATACTTGGGCCAAGCAAAAGTGCAGAACGGCCAGGACTGGTGTTTGCAATTACATATTACCCACTTTCTCCCAAGGACTTTCCCATAAGTAACTCCTATTACATCTACAATTAGGAGGCACTGGGGATGTATTGTCTAGCATGCACACCGTGCTGTAACTGCCGCACAGAAGACAGTTGTAACAGGATACATTCTACACTGTACGATGGCTCTGCTGCACTAGACACAGTACAACAGCACAGTGTGAAACTTAGTTCTACTGAATCAAACGTATTTCGGCTACGTTTGTGGAGATACCGCGCCGAGTGAACGGCCACTGCAGTGGCACTCAGAGCCGAGCCTCCTAGGTCACCTCACAAGGAGCGTTTGGAAGGATTACACCTTGGTGAAAGTGCTACCTTCAAGCTTGTGTAAGCCACACATCGGGCCGTGTGTTCGCGGTGCGGGGCGGGCCGTGTTTTGGGTGGTGCGGGGGACCTACGAAGGAGTCAAACGTGGTGCAGTCGTCCTGGTCGTCGTCGGAGCAGTACATGGGCCGGTGTCCCATGGTGATGATCCAGGGACGGGCTGCCCGGTTCTCTGGCCTGTTGGCCTCCTAAAGCACAGAGGAGCCAGGGCAGAGCGTTAGGTGACGCTACTGGTGTGCTGTATAATATACACAGCGATGTTCAGATAAACTAGGAGATAGGGGGGGGGGGGGGGGGGGTCCTGGGGAAATTAGCACTGCATTTACCAGTGTTGGGGGTTTAATTCCCCCCCCCCTTGGGACCCTTATAAGTAACTTATTAACTCAAATCTTTATTTATATAGCGCCGTTCGTTCAACTGCTTTGAAATGTCCTAACCCTAACATGTGTTTTGTGAGGTGCATTGTTTAAATTCCATATATGTATATATATATTAATAACATAAAGGTATCAAGTGAACACTCAAAAGTATTCACAGTGGTGGTAAAGAAGACTTATTCAGAAGGCTCGGATTTGGGCATGACATCACGAAACGCTGCAGTGGGCGTGCCTTTTACCGTACACAACGAGCCAACACCGGGAAGGACAAAGAGAATCGGTTGCTGATTGCATTAGGAAAGAAAATGACAAAGATAAACACTAGCAGAAGGATGAATACGTGTATGGTCACTGACCTCCAGGTCCTGTTTCAGCCAGTCGTACTGCCTGAAGAGAAGCTCCTGGCCAAACTCGAGGTAAAAGTAGACCTCGGTGGACAGGGAGATGATGTGGACGGGCCCTACGTTCCAGCTGAGGACACACATTCACATTTAGGGCATTAGGCAGACGCTCTTATCCAAAGCCACTTACGTTTTTGTCAGAAGAAAAATGAACAATATACCGGCGTCGGTGCAGTAAGGATGTTCATAGAGTCAAGTGCCAGGTACTAACAATTGTTAGGTTAACCCCTTCCCCGTAAACAACAAAGCTAGCTATGATAAGACGCTACACAATGCTAAGTACTATTTTAAGTGCAAGGACTTACATCATACAATAAGTGTGTATGTTAAGTTGTTACACAACAACAATGCTACATGACCCTGCCCCCAAACGCAGTTATGGATGGGAGAAGACTTTGTCCCAGTGTATAGGGACAGAAACATCTTAAAAAACTCATGTCAAGGCTGCTATGCCAATGTGTTTATATATACACATAGTCTTATTTTGGTGGGTTCCGAGGAAAATGTTAAAGCTGCTATAGTGCAAGGGTCAAAGAAATAAAGAGAAAAACACATATCACCATAGCTACTATGGGGCCTAAACACATTGCTATCAAGGAGTGGATGAGCAGCTGAGACGGAGCCAGGAATGATGAGTCAGGACGTTGGAATACCTCTGACGGCTATCGTTTACAGAGAGCGAGAGTGAGAGTGAGAGTGACAGAGAGAGAAAAGGAAAAAGAGACCTAGAGAGAGAGATGGAGAGATAGAAAGAAAGAGAGGGGGGGGGGGGGGGTGAGCGAGAAGAGAGCTAGAGCGAGGGAGACGGAGAGATAGAAAGAGAGGGGGATCGAGAGAGAGGAGAGCTAGAGAGAGAGTGAGAGTGACGGGGAGAGAAAAGGAAAAAGAGACAGAGAGAGAGACAGAGACAAAGAAAGAGAGAAAAAAAAGTATTTCCATTATCAATTCCCCAGTGGTCCCTCCCGTCTGTTTTGAATGTAAAGGGGGGAGGATGGGGAACGGGCCAGGGAAGCCCCTCTCAGCTCCTGGGCAGGCCGGTCTGGGTCTGGGGCTTGGGGAGGCAGATTGAGGCGTGGGCAGCTGGACCTGAGATCTTCCAAAGGGTATTATCTTACCGACGGAGAGAGGGAGCAGCCCCCCGATGTAAAGCTCCTTTGTGCGGTTCCTGTGGACGCCCTGTGATACGAATAAATGGGGGGGGGGGGGGGCTGGAGGCTCCTCTGCTGCCAAATCCCCTTCTGTTTCGCTGACTTACAGCTCATTAATAGCTACTTAGGTTCAGCAGGAGGTGTGTGAGAGCAACACGCGATACCGCACGTGGCCCTCCACCGTATGGAAAGAAATTCATCTGAGAAGGAAGGAAGTTAGTCTCTCTCTCTCTCTCTCTCTCTCTCTCTCCCTCTCCCCCTCTCCCTCTCTCTCTCTCTCTCCCTCTCTCCCTCTCCCTCTCCCTCTCTCCCTCTCTCCCTCTCCCTCTCCCCCCCCCCCCCCCTCCTTGGGGGTTCCCTGGAATATACTGTGGTCATAATTGATATGTTTACAAGGGGGAATGCTGAACGGGGCCATACAGTGTTGGCATTATGTATTGTTTCCTTGGTTCCTACCTGTACCACAGGCTTTCCGTCCGGCCTGGCATGCTGAAGCGGTTCCTGTAGTTTGAGAAGTTACTGCAGAACAAACAAAAGAAGGGGATTGGACAATCATGGAGCTGCGATCAGCATGTCCTGTAGTCAGCATTCCTTGGATATCAAAAAATACCAAGACGTCTGTCTGCCTTTCAAGCTTCGCGGAGCTAGACTTTAGGACATGGCACGATAGGATGCACTCATTACCCCAGATGTATTCTCATTATGAACCTTTGAGTCTGTCTATTTGTGAAGACGCTTCTTCGTTGCGGTGCACGTGTTTTCTGCTAGTTCTGCCAGGTAGCTTTAAGTAGGACGAGGGTTAGGGACACAAAGTGCAGACGACGATGAAAAAGAAAGCACACTCAATTGACTTATGTTGTTTTATGAATCAGACATGACTTCATATATAAAAGTACATACTAAATGCAGAAATACCGATCTTTCTTGTCAACCATAGTCTGGGTTATGTGTCGTTAAACACATAACTAAAATAAAATCGCATAAGCAAAAATGCATGGGTGTTATATACCTAAGGCATTATCACACCAATATCCAAATATCATGATTGGCAAGTTCTTTGTTGCCATCCTGCACATTCAAAAAAGGAAAAAATAAAAAAGAAGGAGACTGTCCATCCAATCTGTATCTTTTTACAGCTTAGAAAGTCACACACACAATGTTTGGGCCAATCCTCGGTCCATTAACCCTGAATGCGTGGAATGATAGCTGTCCTATCTTATGTAAGAGAGTGCAGACAGGGAGGAGTCAGGGCCTAAGGGGATGTGCACACACACACACACACACACACACACACACACACACACACACACACACACACACACACACACACACACACACACACACACACACGCTTAATAAAAGGCTATGTCTTGAAAGGTTAATATCATGTATGGGGGGGGGAGAGACTAGAGTTCAACGGGTTCAGGGTTCAAAGCCTTAGAACGAGGGGTCAAGGGGAGATAGCGATGGACGGACCTTTAATTAAATGGGTCTTGATTGTTCAAACGGCCAAAGCCTGGTAATTGGCCTGGTCTGTTCCTAAACTTTATGTCATAACTGCAATGTTTAATGATTGTATGACATTTGATATTCATAAATATAGGATCTAATCCAGTAATAATAATACTGTATTGATTATATTGCAATTGGAAAATTAGTACAAATCTTTAATCTGGGTTTCTATTTTATTCCCCTAAATACACTGCCTATTGTCAGATAGATGCTGTGGAGAGAGAAATAAAAAACGGTTTTCTGGCTTGACCAGAGAGCCACACGTTATGAACTTGAACGAGACTGTGTGGATGTGTTTACACTGACACCTTGTGGTGACAAGGTGAAACTAACACACGGGAGGTTACCTAATGACACTGAAACAGCTGAGGGCACCTGACAAGCGCACCACGTCATCACACTTGAACGACCTAGAATTTATGAAAGGCACAGAGATGCCATTATTATTATTTATTTTTATTTAGCTTTAAGGCTACCAATCTTTTGGCAGAGCTTTGCTCATAAATCCCAGACTAGGATGGGGAGTGATAATGGGAGAATAACTAATTCCAATGAATTAACTTTGTATCAAGTCACTTGGACCAATCCAAAGACACACCGACGATGAGAGTCATCAAATCTGCCCTTTCCATTGACTGATGAGCCGTGAGTCCACAAAACCTCCGCCTGAATCCAGTCTGGTCCGAGAGAAGTGCGGTCTGGAAGAAGTCTATCTCTGACTCTCATCACCAGCCTTTGTTTCAAATGGCAAACGGTCACTTCCCATTCCCACTGACAGCACAGTCAGTGAGCCGCACATTGTGCCCAGCGGGACAAAGATGCTCTTGATTAGGAGCTTTATGTGTCGCACGCAGCGCCGTCGGTCTCATCGTGGTGGAATGCCGACTACCCCTGTGGTCTGGGCCCTCTTCTTCGTCCTTAGACGTCGCTTCCCTTTCCCCCCCCCCCCCCCTGTGTTTGAGGTTGGAAAGGCTGCTGGAGCGAAGAAGTCAGAGGCGCGCAGCTGGAAGGTTTGGACATTTCAAACCAGTGCTCAGGACTAACAACACAAATATAATAGCAGCTTCGGAAGAGAGGAATGAGTAGCTTGGCTTCCACTGGCGCGCATTAGGTAAAGCGTGCGAGCGTGCGTTCTTCATCCAATGTCAGTTCCTTCTTTTTGGGGTTATCTTTCATTTTTTTTTAATGCCAGAGGAAAGCCAAGAGAAACAGACTACTGTTGGAGAATCTTCTAGATTAAGACCAGGCGGTAGTCACATGACCGGCAGCCCAGGCGCGGTGCAGGCTCGTCGATGGAGACCAAGGGGCACACAGCCATTACAGATCATCAGGGGCTTAGTGTTCCCTCTAACGTCTGAGGCAGCCATGGAACACAATATGTACCAACACAAACAGACACACACACACGCACACATGCAGACAGCATCTGGTTGACGAGAGAGCGGGCTCAAACAAAAACAAACAGTTAGCTTCTCATACCCGGCATCAAAGCCATCTGATTGGCTCGCGGCTGTGGAATTACATCTTTGTTTTGTCAGTGGAAGCCATTCATCAGGGGGGGGGGGGGGGGGGGGGGGGGGGGGATGATGCCCGGGCCTCAAGGGATTAATTGGCCAACCTGATTTCCATATCCGACGTACGTGGCTGAAAATAGTCCAGGGAGAGGTGGTAGGAACGAGACAATGAGCCAGGTCGAAAAAGCACAAAGAGGGGAGAGATCTCTTCTATTCTATTGAGAAGCAGATTAACGTGGTTCACGCTTTTCCTTTCCCCGTCTCCGAATGCTAACTCCAGTGGATAAAAACAAAAAAAAACATTCCAAATAAATAGTTAATTGCAGGGTAAATGTTTATTTCGCGTTTTGTATGATGCATTCAAGAAAGCATGCAAGACACAGATCACCGACCAAAACATCACAACACCACCAGCGATACGAGAGGGACGGACTAGCCTGCTTGTGTATTGGTTTTGGCAGACCTTTCTTTAGACCTGTTTAGATGCTGGTGGTGACTTATGTGTCTCCACTCCTTCCGAGCCTTAAATAGAGCCCCATCTGCAGCCTCTCTGCACCAAACAGCCATCCACAGAACCAAAGTGTTCTGTGCAGTGGAAAACCTGTGGTTGACCACAAGCGGTTTTATTTATGTTTTTTTTTTTTTTTCTCCCTGAGTGTTACTCCCCCACCATTACCAACCCCACAGTTAACCAGTCGCCCAGTCACGGGGTATTTCATTTCATTTCGTCCGGGATCTGGCAAATCTCCGCTGGCCGATATATAAAATACAGAGTGTACACCAAAACACATTAATAACAGCAATCAGTGATGGGTACGGGGCCTGGCTGGGATGTGGCGTAACATGTAAACAGTGAGAGGGGGGAAAAAACATTGGTAGATGGTGCGGGGGGGTGGTTGACAGACGGATTGCTTCCACGCTGAGTCACAGCGCTGGGAAGCACTTGGTATGGCTACCCCACACATGGCGTACACAAACACACACACACACACACACACACACACACACACACACAAGTATCGTGACTGCCACACGTGGTTGAGTGTAAACCGACGTTATGTGGACAGATGCAGCGAAAATGGCACTCGTGTTAATCAACACATGAAGGGTTGAACAGAGTGGAGGAACAACAGGGAGGTCATGCGAGGGCCTACTTACTAGGCAGATTCGTGGTTGCCAGGACAGGTCATGTAGGGAACGTAGGCGGCGATGGACTGGATCTGTCTCATGAACTCATCGCCGACCCTCGCATTGTCCTGAGAAATAATGCCTACTTAGCTAGTTGGCATCAGATAATTGTACAACATAATATGAAAATGGCGTTAAGCCGACTGCCAACACTTACAATGTGTTTCTACTGGGAAGTAACATGTCACATTTTGGAGAAAAGTGACAGTTAAAAACCAAGTTGACATTTCTCTAAGACAAACTTAGGTTTTTCAATATCAGGCACACATGGTGGTCCTTCCGCAAGAAAACATTCATGCTGTTTTTCTATTTCAACTTTTGATATTATACTTTGTGGAGACTTTGACTGGAAGCAATATCAGCAATATTAATTTAATATTTATATATTCTGCAACTACTATTTGAGGACAAGCATACTGGAACAACAGTTCTGATCAAACTCAATTCAAAGAAATTATATAGACAAATAGCCCTAGAATATTTAAAACAGTGACCGAGAAAAGCAGAAGAGATCTACTTACATCATGCATATCATAGGCAAAGTCCCCTGCAAAACACACAACAAACACATTTATGAATAAAAGTACAAGAAAGCAGAAGAAATACTTTGAATTGTTTTGAGAGATTTAAATGTAATTGTAGGGTTGAAATGTTGTTTTCTTTATATAACATTTTCTTTTTATGCCGAAGCCTGTACGCAGAGGGTACAGGCTTCGGCAGCTAATTTCCTCTGAAGAGGATGATAAAAAACCCATCTAAATGTAAAGTCAACGTATTTTCAACAATGTCATAGTATATTGAGGTCCGGGTGTTCAATCCCCATGTCCACAGCCTAGCTGTAAGCATCCTGCAAATAAACTCACAGATGATAAAAATCATCGACACATGACTAAATACTAAACAGTTATTCTAGGAGGTTGTTGCCGTCGACAACTGGTACCTATGTGCAAGATGGCGTCAAGGATTCCTAGCTGGGTCTCCTTCTGCAGCCGGGCCAGGGACTGGGGGTTCTCGTTGCCCAGGTCTCCATACAGGGCGAAGGCGGGCTGGATGATGGTTTCGTCGATTGGTCTGAACCAGAACATGTCGCTCCAGCCCATGTCGCTGCCACAGTGGTACACTAGCAAAAAAAACAATACAAAGACAGGCACTCTATGACCTAAATCAACCCCAAACTAGTTTAATGTAGAGATTTGCTTTGCGCCAAGGTATGTAAAAGGCACTTTTTTAATCGGTTAGTTTTTATGTTGGGTTTGCTTTTAAGGTGCTTTATGAATCGTTGTTACTAAACTTGAAACTTACACTCATATGCACTCACACACGCTCTCTGTCTTATGTAAGAGAGGAGGAAGGGCATTATGGTTTGCACACATGAGCATGCGCACACACACACACACACACACACACACACACACACACACACACACACACACACACACACACACACACACACACACACACACACACACACACACACACACACACACACACACACACACACACACACACAGTGTTGCTGGACAACAGGGGCTGAGCCGAAACTCGACCAAGCAAGCCTCCAGTACACAGAACTATCACCCCCCCTCCTGGGTGAAGAGGTCCTTTCGGGTGAACCACCCAGCAGCGCCCAAACAAAAAGTAAACCATACTTTCTGTAGACGGCTCTGAAACCCTGTGTTGTTGTCCCAGCACCCACCATAATGGGAACCTGGCTTGAGGTCGCTGAGCGTGACTCTGTGGATGAACATCTTCCTCTTCTCGTTTCCTGAGTCCACAAACGGCGTCACGCTTCCGTTGGCGCTCTTGTGAAAGAGAATGTCCCCCCAGGGGCTGTACTCCACCAGGCTGTCGGTACGGTTGAAGGTTGTCCACGTGACCACCATGGATCCAGGGACCCCTGGGAGGGAACACAGTGGTTACTACCAGCCTGGCATGGATCCACTGGAGTGTATCCCTCAACGATGGACTCCCCTGTGAGGCATGAGTCACTTGATGATTTGATCATTGAATGTTTCGATCATCTAGACTTTTGCACAACACTCACCTATTGGGAGGCAGAGTTAGGCTGAGGATCTCCCAGGTACAAATTTGAGCCGCACGTTTCACATTTAGTTTCAATTTAATTTAAATACATTTAAAAAAGTGTTAATTTAAATAACACTTTCATGTGCAAGTGACTCAAAGGATTAAAACAGACAAATCAGACAACAAAAGCACTAGATCTCGGCACCCACACACGAGAAAAAACCCTTCAGATCCTACCTGGATAGGAGAGGTGCACCTGCTCCGGCTGGGTCAAAACAGGAGGATCACTGACCACCAATAGTGGCGCAAAGCACAGCAGGGCACAGGCAGCATATACAGTCACCATCTTGACCATGGAGCTGAAGCACACAGCCCGAGTGTCCTCATGAAAAAAAAGTTGTGGACACGACAGGAAATATAATGAGGAATTCCCATCTACAGTCACATGATTTCTAACGACAATTACATTCCACATGACAGTGATTTGATGAAGTGGACTACCAAATAACTTTTGGAAACGGAATATTTAAGAGAAAATTTTCGAATTGGCAAGAAAGAGGTTTCTTGGTTGCAGATGTTCTCCATAATTCAGTGAGCCAGAATGATTACACAGTGAAGTGAAACTAATCATGGTCAGCCGTTGTTTTTCCCTTGTAAACACATCGGGAAATTCAATGCATGTACCATCAAATAGACTGAGCAACTGGCTCCAAAACCCATGCAGCAGCTGATATCAGCAGACATATACAACGGCTCACAGTTAAAGGTCGCTGCCTGGACACTAGAGCGTTTGTCTCGGTCATCGCTTAAGGATGTGTTTGGATTTGAAATCATCCCCACCAGCCAAAGCAATAAAAGACACTAGGGGGAGCACTTAACCCAGTCTGTGCACACTGGGAGTTGGATCATCTGGGCGAGATCATTGGAAATGATTTGTTTAACTCCCAGCGTTCATCCCAGATTACCAAGAACAGAGGAGAAAGGCGACCTTCTTAGTGTCCGATTGTCTTTGGCCACAACTGGGTAGGAAGGTAAGCTAAGCTTGAGCAGGGTTGTAAAGCGTCCTTTTAGTGAGTGCTGAAGTACGTATTGTCTGAGCACCGCTACTGTTGAAAATGAGGAGGACGAACACGAGATTGTTTCAAAGCCTCGCTAGATTGATTTTTAATGATATTAATGTTCTTAAATGTTGTTGTCAAATACTCACAAGAACTTCAGCAGTGGATGGACAATAGTTCCTGACTACGTCATTGGCCAAGTCATAACAATGTGCAGCTGAATTGTGGGTAATGGTGTGTAGTAGATGGGTTGCCTCCTGTATAAGGGTTCAATATAAGGATTAACGTTTGGCAAGAACATTAAAATAATGTCATATTGTTTCAAATGTTCTATCTACATTTGCACGCATCTATATATTATTTAGACATTTAGGCCTTCAGGGAAAGTGAGGTTGACGTCATATCGTCTTATAGGGCATGCACATCGCGACGTCACATCGCAATGACCGGAGTTGAAACGCAGTAATATTATTGGAAATACTAAGTAATGGTGTTTTGGTCATTGTTAAATTATAATCTTGAAGGTTATTATCACTATGGGTAGACGCTTTCGTGTTTGAAACTGCCTGATTAGCTGACGTTGTAAAACAAAGTTTTGATGAGCCTAGGATAAGTTATATAATTTATTTTGGATTTTACATTACAACTCTCTCGAGGCATTACAAAAATGCCTTTCCCTTTTTGGGGAAAAATTCCTATATAATTTATTTAATTTTTTCCCAGTTCGGTGATGGATTCTAAACTTGGAGATGAGCACTACATGGGTGAAGGCCTGCCCCAGGATGAGATCCACTACAGTGAGGAGAACCCAATGCAGGTGAACAAGCGGCATTTCAATGGCGTGCTGTGACCTCAATCTATCTTTAATATTCTTGTGCAAATATCCGTGCAATATTTGCCTCATAACGGTTTATTCCTTTCTTCAGGTGGTGTATGCCAAAAGGGATGATTTCACTAGAAAGAGGTATTAACTTTCCGTTGCTTGTTGCCCTCATTGTCGTCCATGCGTTTTAGGATATTTGATAAAACATTTGCAACCGTGACCATCGGCGTTTAGATTTCCGGCGACCAGGCCCGGCACCAGCAGCACGGGCCGAGCGAAGCGGGTGGTGTCGTGTAAAAGGAAGACCCACCACCTGGTCGTGGTGCGCAGGAAACCGGCCACGGCTGGGAGGCCTTGCGGCACGGGCAACAAGGAGAACGAACGGGCGCGCACGGAGGACCCGCGCACATGCATGCACGACGACGACACGGACCAGGAGATGTTCCACGTGGATCCCTGGGAGTTCCCTTTAAATGTCAACAAGCATCAGGGTGGAGGAACAGGTTCTAAGCACACAGACGGCTTCACCCTTGGCGAGGTTTGAAATAGGATATTTCGCTGTTGCGGTTTTATTTGTTTTCCGCTGAATGTTTGATGCATGAAGTACTCTGGGAGAAAACATGTCCCGGGATGGTGATCTGCATGAGCAGGTAGACACGATGAGCTGTAGAGGGATGGATGCTGTATTAGGATTAGATGGATGAGTTATGAAAGAATATATATCTGAATGGGACTTTTTGGGGTTTACTTTCAGCTCACTAGAGATCATAGCTCCATGGTCAATGTGCTCTTTGGGAGAAACCTGCGATTGAAAGTGGCGTCGACTCTGTGGCAGAGAAATGTTGGAGAGCTGTTGACGTACTTCCTAAGGTAATTATTGCTAGTAGTTAGCACTAGTCTGCATGTTACCTACCATTTTTTAATACACAAATTAATCTCTTTTTCCCAGGATGGAAGACACTGGTGTGATTGTCGACTTTCTTCCCATCATAACCCAAAGGTAATGTTTCATTCTTCTTCTTTGATAATTCAGAAGTATCAAATAATATCAAAATCACATCAAACTCCAGAGGGTGTGTGTGTGTGTGTGTGTGTGTGTGTGTGTGTGTGTGTGTGTGTGTGTGTGTGTGTGTGTGTGTGTGTGTGTGTGTGTGTGTGTGTGTGTGTGTGTGTGTGTGTGTGTGTGTGTGTGTGTCCTCAGCATTCACGAGGACTCTTCCGGCTTCACTATCGGCTGTTGTGTGGACCTTTTCCCCTTCGTCAAGAAAGTCCTTTCTAGTCCATATGAAGAGTGAGTGTTCTCCTGAGTTTGTTATTGTGATGAAATGTACAGCAGCAGGAATTATGACCACAACCACACAGGTTGCAAGCAGTGTGCTGAAAACACAATGTGGTAGGATAATATAAATAAGAGGAGCTTCATCTTTTGTCTTGCTTCTTTCTACAGGTACGTCGCTGTCGGCTTAAAATGGATTCAGTCCGTTTTGAAAAAATGGTTTGAACAACTCCTAGCGAGTGGCCTTACTGGAAAGACTAACAATCATTTGGATAAGTAAGAATCAGCTAGTTATTAGATATTCATTTTCGCACTATAGATATTTGCTTCAATTTAACTAACGATTGTTTCCCTATTTTTATATTTGTATTCTAGAAATTTCCAAGTGTTCAACCAGCAACTTGTGAACTTGTGGCATCACGACCCGGGCTCGAGCTTAGTCCTGAAGATGCCCCCTACCTTGGCAAAGGTGAGCAGATTGTTCCTAAATCCCTGGCTCAGCTAAGCCACTCTCTGCTCTCTCTGTGTTATGCAAATTTAGTTGTTTTGTTTGTTCCCCTTGTAGGTCATAGATTCATATCTCTCCCAACTCACCTGATGTTGTCAGCCTCATTAAAAGCTCCAGATGGACTCTTCCCCATCATGTTCAGAGTGTTGTGTTGTTGTCACGGTAGAAGGATGTGGTTTTATTTGTCATGTTAAATGTAATTATTGTATTGAAGAGCAGAGAATGTAGCATTGATTATTTACCATTTCTCAAGTTATATAAAAAAAAAAAAGGTCAAAGCATAACAAATAAGTTTGGTCTGTAACCAAACGTCATGTGGTATTATGTAACTGAATAAAGAAATGTATTTTTATTTATGACTTTTTTTATGATTCCGAACTTGATAGGAGAAATGCTTGTCGAATCAAGTTTTGTTTTAAGTGAAATTAGAAGTGTGTGTGTGTGTGTGTGTGTGTGTGTGTGTGTGTGTGTCTGCCTACATCATTGTGTGCATTGGTTATCATGATACTCTCCTGGAATCCACCTCAAAACAAAAATGCTATCCCATAGCATGACCCCCGCCACCAACATCCCTCCCTTTGCAGTCCTTAAACAAGTAAGCCACAGGTGGACCTTGGACTCCTACTGTAGGTGAATTACTGTGAGAATGATAATGGATTTTACAATCTGGTGTGGCTTTGCATGCGTGGGTGTAGTGTCTCCAGTTGAGACATGAACATGGGAGGGGGGCTAAAGTCCTGGCGTGTGTCACCTCCATGGACTCTGGAGCCAGACAATGACATCATGCTCAGCCTGGTTTGTCCAACCGCGCTTGTCATTCCTTCAGTTGAAGTGTATATTTGTGTTCGGGACTGAGGAGTTGATTTGGTTTTTGATTCCCTCCTGGCTGCACCTGAAGGTGAGTACTTTGGATATGCATTTCACATGTAAAACCCTCTCTGCCCTTGTTCATCTAGTATAATCCATCACCTGATCATAAAGATTGTGAAGGTGTTCCTCATAGTGAATGAATGGTCTGGTTTGTATGTGCATTGGTTTGTGACACAATGACTATTGTGACACAATAGTGTGCGTGATAACGGTGGATGTGCTTGTTGGTTTTGGACAGAGGTGAAGGATGAGGGGTCTGAGATGTTGCCTGCTAGCGCTGCTGGCTACACTGCTTGGTGGAAGAGGAGCAGGGTGTCAGCCCATCCAGGCCGGGAACCTCCACCTGTTAACCACGGAGGAGCACAAACTAGTGCTCAACCGCCAAATGAAAGGTATGGTTCAACACACTCTAATTATAAACTCTTCCCATTGGCTGTAAACCAGTTTATCTGCCACAGTTACTTAAATTATAATTGAGAATGTTATACACTTTTATCACGTCCTAAATCAGTGTTCTGGTAATCTTCAATATAATCAAACCACATAATACTCATTGTTACAGTGTGACTCATTAACTGGTATATTAACAGTGCACACAATTTGTGTGACAGTTATCAGACTTGTTAACCTAATCATGTTCAGCTATATCCCTGAGAGACTAGCATTATTTCAATCCCAGCTCCCTACTTGTGCAAACACACATCTTTGACGCAGATTCTTCAGAAACCTGATGTGTTTATTCGGGATGAATTTGCATGAGTAACACTGAATGCAAGGGATGCAGAAAGCCCACTATAAAGATCAAAGATCATCCCATTATCTTATCAATAAGACCATTATCCTTCCCCCTAGGAGTGCTGCCCAGGGACTGCCATGAGATGCTGATGGCCTCATCGGGCCAGGCCAGAGACGGCGTCTACCTGATCCAGCCGGGGCGGTTCCCCGTCCTGGCATCCTGCGCCATGCAGGCGGGCGGCTGGACCGTGGTGCAGCACATCACCGTCAACAGCAGCGTGAGCTTCGACCGCACCTGGGCCGAGTACCGGCAGGGCTTCGGCTCCCTGACGGGGGACCACTGGCTGGGGAACCAGCACCTCCACGACCTGACCCGGGGGCCCGGGCGCTACACGCTGGGGATCAACCTGGTGGATAAAGACGGCGTCACCAAAGCCGGGGAGTACGACCCGTTCCTGATCGAGGACGAGGCGGCGGGCTTCCGTCTGAGGCTGGGGCTGTACCGGGGCACGGCGCTGGACGCCCTCACGCAGGACACGGAGAACTACCTGCACGACAACCAGAGGTTCACCACCAAGGACCGGGACAACGACAACTACTTCCAGAACTGCGCCAAGCTGGAGTTTCAGGGCGTGGCGGGGGGGGGCTGGTGGTACGACGCCTGCGCCGGCGCCAACCTCAACCGCAGGAACGTCATCTACTGGCAGAAGGACTGCCACAAGGAGCACCTGTGCAAGTACGCCTGGATGATGGTGAAGCCCTCGGAGACGTTGAAGCTGGTGCACACCGGAGAGTGCCGGAAGGACGAGCTGTAGAGGAAGTGGATGGGCGGCCGAGCCCTTCGTAGGGCTGGAACATTGGTACGTCACGTCGCAATGACAGCCCCCATTTTGCGAAGAATAGCAGCATAGAAATGTTATGTCTGTGGCATTTTTGTGTTTGAAACTCCCACAGAGTTACTCATGCAAAGCAACGTTTTGATGAGCCTAGGCTACACTATATTTATGTTTATTTTGGTTTTGTCATTACCACAACTCTCTCGAGGCATCGAGAGTATTGCCAACAAAAAATCCCATAAGGCATTCTGATGTACAAGCCCTATTGAGACGCTTAATGTCGTATTCCTAAAATGCTCATATTCTGTCCATAACCTAGCAATACTGTATACGATGATGTATCCCAAGATGGTTTGGGGGGCTCTGATGTTAGCACATCCTAAATGATCTTATCCTAACCCTGACCAGATCAGCGGTTTCAATAATTTGAGATGGTTGGGTCATCTAACTCATTATTCCAAGTTACTCTTGCAGCTAATTGATTAGCAAACGGATGAAGATGTAAATACAGCAGGAACCATAATTAAAATCGTTTTTTTATGATGAGGAGAAGGAAGAGGTGAAGGAGATGGCATTTTGGCAATTGTAAGGCCTCCTTTATAAAGGAACAATGCTAACTATCTTTTAGTTCAACATTTTATTCAAATACCAAATAACATGATCACCGAATAACCGAAAGGGAACAAAGGATAATTTCATCCATCAAAAAATATTTTACCTCTTTCACTCAGATTTGTGGTTCATCACAGTTAATATTGAAGCGTACCTTGACTTTGCAGCTTATTACACAAATAGACATACTTTGCAGATAATTAGGCAATCCCATTTAATACTTACGGAAGCTTTAAATCCTTAAATGTACAACATTTATAAAATAAAATTACTTGGCCAGTACTTCCTTTGCTATGTTTTTAAGACTGTAGTTTTAATAAAAACAGTTTCTTTAAAAATGGATTTGGACTGCAAGGAAAAAATAAAAGATTTCTTCATTAATTGAATCCTTAAGAGAGGGCTGTTTTCAACATTGGAACACAGTTAGCACTAAGCAGTATAAGAGGCATGTATTATTGCAACTGTTTCATTAATGCATGACTCATAGTGATATTTCTGACTGCATGACAACAGAGTTGGCAATTGTGTTAAGGGGGGCTAGTTGGTAATTTGGTCACCTATTGATTTGTCCCCAGGGTAAATACAAATTACGTTTTCATCATCAAACATTGATCTTATCCTGAGAAGGGAGGGATACGTAAAGAGAGATGTTAGTTATTGTAATGACCACTCTCCCATCCAGCCACATACAAACACTCCTTGTTTTTGCTGTTTCTTTGTTTGTTTTTGTGACCCAGTGAAAATAAAGATACTGACAATATATCACAAATATTTTGTAAGAGTTTGTAATTTAGTTGATTATGCTTACTATAAATACCTGTAGGCTCAACTCGTATGTGCCGTAGGATACTGTCATGTGTCACATTTCAAGATGTTTTCTGGTGTATGTAAATGTTGTTTAAATTGCAAAAGCTGAAAGTGCAGTAAAAGCTTAGATAATTTTTTCTTCCTAAATGCAAATGGCACGTGTGAGAAGGCTTGGAACTTCATAAGTTACAATCTTTACATAGCAGGCAGATTCTGACATCAAAACACATCCCATTAGCCCTTTAGAGCTACAGAGCAATATCAAATCCATGTTTTGCATATCAATACTGACACAACATCAACAGTACAAAACAATGTATATTTGTGTGCAGTGAATCGCTTGTGGTGCGCGATTGTGTGTGTTGGTTTGTGTATGTGTTTCCGTGAATTCACGTGTGTGTGTGTGTGTGTGTGTGCGCACATGTATGAGGCTGTGTGTGTGTGTGTCCATGCACGCACGTGTATTTGACTGTGTATATGCGTGTGTCTGTGATACAATGAGATTATGTGCATACTTACATTGGTCCCGGACGCATACATTTGCAGTTTTGCAGTCTTTTTTTTTTTTTTACCAATTAACAATACAAATAGTGGAGCAATTTCACAAAATGATCCCATTTTTGGTTGGAGAAATACTCAGCATACACTACACCTAATGATTAGACTTACACCTTTTATATCATACCAACATGAACTCAAATTAGCATGAAAAACGTACATGTAAAAATCCAGCTCTCGCCGCAAAACAGCAGTGGAGTGAGATCGGCGCGCCGGGTCATGTGAGTTTGGCGGTCACCACAGGGTTCTGTCCGTACCAGTAAAGTTTCTCATCCACCCTCTTCTTCCACTGGCACAGCAGCAGCATGCGGAACGTCTTCTGGAAGGTCTTATTACAGAGGGCGTAGCACATGGGGTTGACGGTGCTGTTGACGTAGCACAGCCAGTAACCCAGGTGCCAGAGGGGCACGGGGATGCAGTCGGAGCAGAAGGTGGAGATAAGCACCATGATGTTGTACGGGGTCCACGTGAGGATGAAGGCCAGCAGGATGGCGCTGAGCGTCTGCGCCGCCTTCCTCTCCTTGATCAGCACCATGCGCTTCCTCTTGGTGATCTGGCTCTTCAGCGTGGCGTCCATGGGCTTGGCCGCCGTGGACGGTGCGGCGATGGACTCTGCCGACGAGAACATCTTGCTGTCCCCGTTCTTGCCGTGCTGCTGCTGCAGCTGCAGCTGCTGCTGCTGCCCGCCCGCGTCCTTCACTACGGGTTTGAACTTGTACGACACGCACTTCTTGCTCTTCAGCGGGTTGCTCTTGGGCGGCGTGCCGAAGAAGCTGTCCTCCTCGCCGCGGCCCCCGCTCATCCGCTCCTTCTCGCTGCATGCCACACTCCTGCGGGCCCCCCCGCCGTGGGCCGCCTGGTCCTGGAAGTCGGGCTGGAAGGCCACCGGGGACACGGGCCTCTCCTCGTCCTCGGACGAGGCGTAGCTGTTGAAGGTGGTCAGCTGGTCCGCCTTGGACCACTCGTCGTCGTTGTTGGTGGCGGCGGCGGCGGCGGCTCGGGCCGCGTTGCTGCGGCTGGACGAGGACCACGACGCCTGGTTCCTGTCCTGGGTCTTGGAGCTCCGCTTGCAGCTGAAGCAAGACCTGATGATGGCCTTCTGGGGCTGCGCCAGCGCCGGGTCCGCAGAGTAGTGGATGCCCTGGAGCTCGGCCAGGTCCTTGGTCCTCTTCTCCGTCTCCTTGTAGATCCGGCAGTAGAGGATGGTCATCACCGACACGGGGACGTAGAACGCCGCGATGGCCGTGCCGAAGGTGATCACAGGCTCTGAGAAGAACTGGATCTGGCACTGCATCTCCGGCACGGTCCGCTTGCCCACAAAGTACTGCCAGCAGAGAATGGGCGGGGCCCAGAGAACCAGGGACACCGTCCAGGCTAAGCCTATCATGACGCCGGCCCTCTTGGGCGTCCGTTTGGCCCTATAGGTGAGGGGCCTGGTGATGGAGAAGTACCTGTCGAAGCTGATCACCAGGAGGTTCATGACTGAGGCGTTGCTGGCAACGTAGTCCAGGGCTAACCACAGGTCACAGGCCAGGTTGCCCAGAGCCCAGTAGCCCATCAGGATATAAGAGGTGTACAGGTTCATGGAAAACACCCCGATGATTAGGTCCGCCGCCGCCAGACTCAGCAGGTAGTAGTTGTTCACCGTTTTGAGCTGGCTGTTGACTTTGAAGGACAGCATCACCAGTACGTTGCCAACCACAGTGATGAGGCTCACTATCGCGGAGAGGGTGGCGATGGTGATCACCTCCCACAGACTGTGCGTGACCAGGTGGAAGGGCTGGCCAGTGGCACTCTCATTAATGGTAGCGTTCAGTATTTTCACTGCTGGCTCCATTGTCTCGATGTATTTATTCTTCCTTGAGAAAGATCAGGGAGTTCATCTTCGTCATGGTGAGCGAGGTATTCTGAAATGAGAAGAGTTGAAAGAATCAACATTGTAACAATGTACATCGATCACGCAAGTAACACATTTGCCCTAAGTACCCTAAATGACCACCAGGGAGCAGCATTGACATCAAATAGGTGAACAATCTGGGAGCGTTCAGATTTCAACTGTGCGTGCGTGCGTGCGTGCGTGCGTGTGTGTGTGTTCTTGTGGTTGGATTATCATTAAGTGGTTACTGGGTAAAGTTACTAGTAGCCTTCTTAAAAAATTAAAATTGTAGCTTTTTTGATCATACACATACAAGCACACATGCATTATTTTGTGAGCTATAGCAAACATCTGTGCTACATTTTTTAAAATAGGTCAGCGAATAATTTGCTTCATTGCATCACGTTAGTGGTTTATCTCAAAATAGTGTGTAAAGGAGAATATATTTGTGAATGACTTTCTAAGTATCGGGTCGTAGCTTTTTGTGTAGGCTATAATACCGCAGGAGCAGGTAGGCCTAAATGCAATTGCATCGTTATTTATGGTCCCTGGTGTGATGTGCTCGGTACCTCAGTGTTTACCCAGCCGTACAAACCCTGCACTGTGGCTCGAGAACAGCATGATAACTTCACTGGAAATAGACTTCAGCACATATCGTGCCTCTGACAAAATATCTGCTGTTAAGCTGCTTACCTTTTTTAATTTATTGGAAACTAAGAGGGATTTAAAAGGAATTAGTTCATGCGTTTTACATTATCAAATCGTCAATAACATCAATCTAGCCTATATATTTGAATGAATAGAGACAGATAATATACTACTAAGTTTCCATGATTACAGTTGTAGTCCCTTACATTTTCTCATTGTATCATCTTTCTTTCTTTTTTCTCGCAAAATGCAAACAATTTAATCAGTCTGAAAGCTGCACACCACCGACCAGTTCCAAGATATAAACGAGCACCAGCCAAGAATGCGCTGCTTATACTCCGACATTTATAATGGGGGAAACCATTTGGAGAGGGCCTGGGCGCCAAAGTGCTTTGAAGGTTTTTGGAGATTTTCGAAACATTATTGTTCATGAAGATTACCGAGGTTTCTCCACACTGTATATTTAGCTCCAAAGCGGGGAACCACTGTGGAAACCAGAGCGAGGGGGGTTAACGAATGGCTCATTATCGTTGAAAAGAAACTCCAGGGCAAGCTGAGTGCTTATTTCCCACCGTGTAACGTCTCTTTATGGACCCGAAGATGGCCATCAAGATATACCTCTGTGGAAATACAATTTAATTGTGTTATGTAATGTAGTGGTAAATTACAACCTTAAGAGTGTGAAAGTAAATCTATTTTACCCCAATTAAAAATTATTGCTGGGTAATTTGCGTAAATAAGAAAATTAGCTTGGTGTTACACAATTACATTTTATCACGTTCAGCTGAAGTCTGGGGCCTCAACCACAGGTATCAATGTCCCTTCTGCCACCCCAAAACCACCTTGCTAAAAACTGTCTTGCATTTTATATTACAGTGCTTCAATCAGTATTGCCATGCCCCTCATTAGTAAGCACGATGAGTCGTTATCTTGTCTTCAATCCTTTTCCTTGAGATTTTAGACAAATTGTCTAATAGATGGAGCTTAGATGGACTGATCTATCATTTTCCACGATTAATAAGAGTTTCCGCCAGGAAACCATGGATGCCTTTGACAGGAAGGAGAATCTCCTCATCCTTTTCTTCACTTTGTAGGCTCTAAGGAATACTGGTGTTGACGGATCAGACCATAGGATCGTTTCTGGGAAGTCTGTGCTGAGCTTTAGCTGCACACAAGAAAAAAGTAGGCTAGGCTTGTAGCGTTCATTTGCTAAGAGTGACTCACTGGGTGGGACTTTACAGTAAGTGTATTCAGTGGCAGTTAAAATCATGAATTAATGATGGCAGCTTCACATAAATGTTTGAATCAAGGGGAGCTGTCGTGCTTTGCCTTGACTCTCTAATGATGCGTTGTGTATCAAGTGTACAAAAAGACTCACGAAACGCAAACACACAGCTTTGTTACTTAAACTCTTGACGGAAACAGCAAGATGGCTAATAGCTTCAAGAGAAGCAAGAGATGCTCTTAGGGTATACAGATGACATCGAATAAATCTGCTCTCCTCGTGTAGGGAATGCACAAAGTACAATCTGTTCCTCTTGTGGGGATGGGTGGTGTGTGTGTGTGTGTGGTGTGGTGTGTGTGTGTGTGTGTGTGGTGTGTGGGGGGGTCCACAGATGCACTGAAGCATTAGATAATCATATGTCACGAAGGGGGGGGGGGGGCGGAAAAGATGCCGCGCATCTGTAATGACATGACGCTGTCTGGTCTGGAAAAAAAGCCAACCATTCCATGAACTTCCCATCCCTTCCTCCCCTCCAGCCCGTCTAAAGCATCATCCACCATCCATCCTCACTCGTCTCCCCCCCTTAGAGCCCGGCAGCAGATGTGAGTGAGGGAATGGCCACTCACATGGGGGTCACAGCGGTGTGACCCCTGCTCAACCTGTTGGGGGACCTGTGTACGGGGGGCTGAACTCCCTGCGAAGCCATTTGAGTCTGCTCCAGGATGTAAACATGGCGTAATTGACTTATGGCTCTCCTCCCCCCCGGCCCCCCACACCACGCGCTGTGAAAACGTCGTGTTATCTTCAATATACGGGATTGATGATCAACGCGCCGGCCCGCTGACGGATGGCGTCCAGCCGCTGAGTCGTGGCCCGAGATTCATCCCCATAAACTTCGTAGTGCGTGCACTGGGTCTGTCGGCAGATTTCCTGCGAGAGGTTGTCTCACAGTGGGTTTTTCTTTTTGGTTCACTTCCGCTCTTGTATTCTCTAAAACTACAGCTGAGCCCTGGAGTGAAAGGGCCCGGAAGGGGGGGGGGGGGGGGGGAGTGTATGTGTGAGGTGAATGACCTTTATGCAGTGTGTATTAGTTGGAGAAAATCACAGAGTTATGATGGGAAGAGGACTAATGTAACCAAACGCTGACTATTTATGTTTGTGTGTGTGTGATAGCTTGTACTTCTGTGTGCCTGTTAGTGTATGTGTGTGTGTGTGTGTGTGTGTGTGTGTGTGTGTGTGTGTGTGTGTGTGTGTGTGTGTCAGTGTGTGCTCCCGTATGTGTCTACGTCTGTGAGTGTGTGTGTGTGTGTGTGTGTGTGTGTGTTTGTGTGTGTGTGTGTGTGTGTGTGTGTCTACATGTGTCATTCTAGGATTATCTGTGTTGTGTACAACAGCCCACAGGCGGTTCAGCTCGGTGAGTCTTGCATGACTGCAGTCGGCCCAGTGACCCATAGTTAAGACTCCTGCATATCTGGGCCTCCGTAGGGAGGCCCGGCAGAGCCGTCCTGCCTCCTGGGGCTGGCTCACAGGAGTAGGGGAGACAAAGAGGAAGCACACAATGGAATTGAAAACACCACCACCTCAGGAGCAATCCGGTCCAGTCTCATGTGATTCTCTAAACACAAGCACACGCTCCCCTGCGAGCCACTGTTGATCATAACTTAGCCAGGAGATGGGTTGGACAGGTGTGTTTATGGAGGACTGAAATAATAAATACAGGAGACATTCCTGTAAACAGCGCTGGGGGGAGATGCTTTTTATTTGAGCTCTTTGTTGATGTTTTCAAGTGAGTCGGATATTGTAATAAACATCTTTACCATTACGTTAATCTTCCCTGCGTCGCCGCAACCATCGCCGTGGAACAGTGTGCGCTCGTTGCGCATGCACGCGGACGCACGCATGCAGGTACACTCACACAGACACCCTGACACACACACACACCGATGTATCACCCCGCTCTCTCTTTGCTTGTTTATGTATTTACTGCAAACCCATAGCAGCGTGTCCATGACATTAAACTGGCCATTGGTTCAGAATGTTATTAGCTCTGATTCATCACATTACACCCCATGCCAAAATCTCCCTTTTCCATTTAGTCTCTCACTCTCTCTCTCGCTGCCCCCCCTTCTCTCTTGCACTCCCTTTCTGTCCGTCTTTCTGTCTGCCTTTCTCTCCCCCCTTTCTCTCTCACTTTCCCTCCCCCTCAATCTATCTCTCACACACACACGTTTACCCTACCAACAGGGGACTATCGGTTTTCATCGAAGTGTCGACCTCTATTTCTGGTCATTTAAAAAATACAAAAACAGAGTTTAGTTTTAAGTTATTTTGTCATAATATAACTTCAAATGTGTTTGTTTGATATCTTTTAAAGAAGTTGCCAAGAGGGGACTTGAATACTTAAGCGATATTTACATATCAAAGAGGGGACTCCATTCACTGCAGCAAGGGAGCTGTCTGTGCCTATTGTTTCACTCAATGAGTGTTTGCCAACTGCAACTGTTAATAAATACGCTTAATATGGTACTCTAAGACGCTTAAAACTTAAGCTTAAAACTTGCTTCTGTCAATGTGTTTACATGGGAAAATATAAAAGATGGTCTCCAAAAGCAGTACAAATAGATACAAATGTAGCTGAAGTTTCAAATGTCTTGTTTATTGTATTAACCAGTTCATTTCTCTTTTGTGAAAGTCATCAAAAGTCCAAAAAAGTTAAACGCAAGGTCACAGGCTAACAGTGGAGCTGTGTTGGGAACCAGCAGCCAAGAGCTTCCATGGAAACTTTCTACCCATGTTAAATAGATTTAGTTGGCAGTTCCTTTTCTGCCCATTCTTTTTTTAACTTGTGGAATCACTTTGCAGTACTGGGAGACACCATTTCTAACGGCAATGGAGCTAGATTCTAAAAATATCAAAAGATGCCCAAAGCAAATACCTTTAACCCATAGTTGTGTTTTATCAAATTAAATAATTTGAGTTTCATTTACCACAAATTGAGCAGAAATATTTTGCAGACAAATCTTTAAATAGTTTAACCACATTAAGAAAAATACATTTGTTAATTTTTTTTATTAGTGAAGCCACAAGTTTTGCACATTATCCAAACAGAATACCTGAAATGTTGATATTTTCAGCCCTTTCGGGTTAAAAGAGAAAAGGACAACCTAACAAGAGTGAAAAGTTTGGGTTAGGTGACCTATAGTTCAAAGATGTCCCTGGTCAGGTATACTAAATAAAAGTGTATTCCCAATTGCTCCAGGACATTCGTGTAATTTACTTGTGAGCTCTCCCTCAAGCCTAGAGAGACATCAGTGTTGAACCACCAACTGAAAGGGGGTATTTGCCAGTATGAGTGACAACATTTCATGGCTATTAATTTAGTTCAATATATTTAGCCGATTTGAATAGACTTTTCTAGCAGGTGAGGCTGTCAAAGAACTAAATATGGAGCAACTACAAAAAGTAAATTTGCAGCATGACCATATTATACAAAAAGTATAGGAACTGTTCTAGCAGATATGTTTTAGAAGTCTCTTTTGATAGGCAGGGAATAATTGTCTTTGTCACCCTGTAGTCATGCCATCAAATCTGTTGGGCAAAGTACCACTACTGATTAATCCAGTAGACTCACCAGTCAAGTCCCCCTAGTTAGAAAATGGAAGAAACCCAGTTAGTCATGTTAATTATTCTGTTGTTACAAATGAAGCCCAATACTATCCACATATTGCGATCCAAGTTACTGGCTGCAGTCTGGGATTTTATAGTTCTATATGAATAGATTCAATTTACTAAACTATTAATCATGCTTCAGAAGAATTAACCTTTCTTGGATGGCAGATCTACCACAAGCCTCCATTGCCACAACCTCCAGATGGCTTACGACCTACGCAAGTCCTCGACTACTGCAAGCCAACAAATTGGCTCTTGCACACCAGACACGCATTTTGCTTTATTTTAGGTTTTCAAGCATCTTAAAATACCCAAATCATCGCTCCAATACACAAGTCAGCTAATGGCCTACAAGGAAATGCTGAAGCTAGTGTTAGTGATGGCGATAGAAGTGGACAAGCTTGCGTGTACAAATATGCAACTAGAACTGCAAGGTTCACAGCCTAGTTGCATAAGTGGTCGCAACCGTTGGATTGTAAGCAAGGGAAAAAAAAAAAACCTTCCCACAAACTAGTCAACATGGTCAATTGAAAGCCTGTACAAAACTACCCTGGAATAGCCAAATGCAGTTTTACAGCGGATGAATTAAGCCAAATTGCATAAACATCCAATGGTAAACAGTATACAAATGCAATCAAGGTTGCACTCACACTAGGCCATCTGGCCGTGGCCGTCGCAACTGTGGCCTGGCCACGGTAGGCTCTTGTACATACGCCATCACGTCGCTAGCATCCAAACAATTCTACCAAACCTTAACCAACTAGTGAAAAATGGAACAAAACTTTAGCAAACACCCAGTGACTAATCACCTTGTCCAGGGGTGTTCCAACGTGGTTTACCAGAGGGCCTTGTGGACTTAAAGTAAGCCACACATTTGACAGACAGCACCGAATGACGTTAAACTTAGCTAATCTACAGGTTACCAGTGCTAGTGCAATTACATGAGCATTTTGCACAATATTTGTACTCCAATGCTACGTAAAGCAGGCTTCTTCAGAAACCCGTAGCCTGCTACATTGAAGGGCAACTGTAACAAATCCTGACCAAGACCGAAAGATGGCTCTGGAAGCCACTCCGGCCCACGCAGCAGATTACTGCGTGGACCGTGGTGGCTTCCAGATCAACCCTTCGGTGGACCATTCATACACATGTATTCCGAGGATGTTTTGAAGACACTGGAGTCCCATGGCACTAGATTCCTTTGAAGACTAAGTTGGTATGGGGGGGCCCAAAGGGGGCCCCCCCATAGATCTTGTCAGTCATCTAACACCTGTTAAGAAAAACACACACACATCACAAGATACAAATCAGCAAAGCTAGGTTAACAAACAGCGGTGACATGCATGTCAAGGTGCAAAGAGCAGGGATACTGATGGCTTGTGTCTGAGGAGACAGCCCAAAAACGTCAACATTTAATAAAGGAAAATAACTTTTACTCACTGCGGTGGTCTGTTTCAAAGTGCCATGTTGGTAGCAATATTTGTCTGGGCTGTTCAGTCAAATGCCCACAAAAACAAACACGCATACTTTCAGTTTGTATAAAGTGACAATAGTGATCTGCAATCTGCAATCTGCAATCTAGATCGAAAACTTTCAACCCTCACTAAACTCAACCTCGAATGACACAGGCCGATGCGAAAAGTAAACGAAACCCATTGCGTTCACCTTTAATAAAGGAGTGCGTGACAGGTGATCTCAATTAAGAGCTAATCAGAAAGAACACACTGATCAGCCATGAGTGACCCGGGGATTCCACCGGACGCGTTACGGCAGCGCAACGCTGCCTTGCGAGCCAGCCGTATTCCCGCGAGATCACGAGATCCGGCGATAATCCTAAACCTAATGTACTCACCTTCCACTCCCAAAACTACTTCAATTAAATGCCAGGCTTTGTTCTTTCTGACATTGTTCTTATAAAAAGGATGATTTGAGACCCTTTGATTGATTCACTGCTGACCTGGTGCCACCGGTCATGACGTAATAATGTTGGTGTTTTATTTATTGTGGTTTATTTTGAAAAATGACCGGAATGCTCTATGGCTTTTACTTTTTCACTTCCTGCCCTGATCGATCTGCTCTGTTGAAATTGACGCGGTTCAGCATCGGCTTGCGGCAAAAATAGAAATGCTACGGAATGATAGCGCTGCGGCACGGCGAGCCGCTCCTGGGAGCTTGCTTCAGAGCAAAAAAAATCACGTGACATGTGACGTCCGAAGCAGCAACTGGTTCGTTGCCTGAATGAATCACTTGACTGGTCCGCGGCTCGGTGGAGAAGCTTTGAGCAAAAAAAAGAAAACGACTCAATCCATAAGGCAGCCTACCTCAATCCAAATTTTTGAGTGTCTAACCCCATCCCACATAATCACCCCCTAGAGTTACTCAAGCACACCCAACCAACCTTGCCCGAAGCCAGCTGGTCACCGCCTAATTATTTAATGAAAAAAAAAAAACACAAGCGATGCTACAACCGTTTACGGGAGTTGTGCATACTACGGTATGTATGTAATGGAACAACGTAAGCTATCGATTAGAGTAGATTAGGGGATAACACACTGACTGTGGAGTGGAGGATCCGGATTCGAATCCCGGGGGGAAAGTTTTTATTTGCTGTTTCAATTATATCCTAGCCTACATCAGTTAGCCTATCTGGACAGAAGGCTAGGCATATCCCTTTAAGAACAATTTAGACATCTGTATTTAGATCAATCTTTATTCGTGAAAAGATCATGCTATTAAGTATTTGGGTTTGTGTGTTTGTGCGTCAAATAGTTTTCAAAGCAGGGATACGTTGAATCCACTGCAGCCTCGAACTTCGCCAGCAGAGGTCACTGTCACTGAAGCTTCGAGTAATGAACCCATTTTCGAAACATTGGCTCAACTGGTTCAATGCTTCATAAAAGCTTAATTTGCCCATCACTACTGATTAGCTCTTAATTGAGATCACCTGTCACGCACTCCTTTATTAAAGGTGAACGCAATGGGTTTCGTTTACTTTTCGCATCGGCCTGTGTCATTCGAGGTTGAGTTTAGTGAGGGTTGAAAGTTTTCGATCTAGATTGCAGATTGCAGATTGCAGATCACTATTGTCACTTTATACAAACTGAAAGTATGCGTGTTTGTTTTTGTGGGCATTTGACTGAACAGCCCAGACAAATATTGCTACCAACATGGCACTTTGAAACAGACCACCGCAGTGAGTAAAAGTTATTTTCCTTTATTAAATGTTGACGTTTTTGGGCTGTCTCCTCAGACACAAGCCATCAGTATCCCTGCTCTTTGCACCTTGACATGCATGTCACTGCTGTTTGTTAACCTAGCTTTGCTGATTTGTGTCTTGTGATGTGTGTGTGTTTTTCTTAACAGGTGTTAGATGACTGACAAGATCTATGGGGGGGCCCCCTTTGGGCCCCCCCATACCAACTTAGTCTTCAAAGGAATCTAGTGCCATGGGACTCCAGTGTCTTCAAAACATCCTCGGAATACATGTGTATGAATGGTCCACCGAAGGGTTGATCTGGAAGCCACCACGGTCCACGCAGTAATCTGCTGCGTGGGCCGGAGTGGCTTCCAGAGCCATCTTTCGGTCTTGGTCAGGATTTGTTACAGTTGCCCTTCAATGTAGCAGGCTACGGGTTTCTGAAGAAGCCTGCTTTACGTAGCATTGGAGTACAAATATTGTGCAAAATGCTCATGTAATTGCACTAGCACTGGTAACCTGTAGATTAGCTAAATTTAACGTCATTCGGTGCTGTCTGTCAAATGTGTGGCTTACTTTAAGTCCACAAGGCCCTCTGGTAAACCACGTTGGAACACCCCTGGACAAGGTGATTAGTCACTGGGTGTTAGGGCTGTCAATCCTCCCCTCAAATCATATTCGAATTTCTAATGCTTCTTATGTTGAATATTCGAATAATATTCGAATATTTTAATGTTTTTTTTAATTTTTTTTAATTATATCATTATATACACCGATACCATCTTATTATTAGGCCTATGTCCCGCGTCCACTAGAGGGCGCGTCAACCAAATCTGTTATGCAACATTTGCAACAAGTTTTACAAAATCAATACAAAACTTATATAAATAGGTAAGATATAACGCCAGAAATATTCAAGCAATGATGTTTAATGAAGATGTTGTCTGCCGCCCAGCTTGCAGACAACGAGATGAATGTGAAGGATGTTTGGTTTGATAGTTATGACGAAGAGGGAACGCTCCGTTCACTTGCATGGACAGAGTCTCTGGTTACTAAGCAACCTCAACGTCTTGGCGGACTATATATCTGCTGATCAACACTACGAATGCTGGAAACACACCAGACACACCATGTGAAGTTATTTAACCCGATTATTGTTATTTATATCCGAGATTATTTAATCTAAACCGATCTAAACTCTATCACCCAAACACCGCAGCGTTTGGGTTTCCTACCTCGGACTCCAGCGCAGCCACGGCCGACAACTTTCTTTATTCTGGGTGGAAATAGTAACATAGTTACGCCATTAAATGCGTTTATGGAAACATTTTTAGCGAGAAATGTGCATTTTACTTCAGTAATGTTCGCTCGGTGAATGTGAAGGATGTTTGGTTTGATAGTTATGACGAATAGGGAACGCTCCGTTCACTTGCATGGACATGGATTCATCTAGGCGCGTAGGAGCGTAGGCGCGTAGCTGCGTAGGACCATTTCTGACACAAAATGGTCAAGCAACATTTTAGCTGCGTTACGCGCGTAAATCTTTACGCGGGTACGCGTTTGGTGTGTTCGTACCTATGCTTTCCAGCTCTGTGTCTGCTCGCGCGCTGCTCCCCGCCATCTTGTAAGCATACAATGCCGAACGTCACGACGCACAACGTTGACTTTGATTTGCGTGGTTGCTAGGCAAAAGTTAAATGTAATTCTTGACTTGTCAATAAAATTTGCTAAAAAAAAAAAAGTTCGAACGTTAGTTGCCGCACTCGAATGTTCTCCTTTTTTGAAAAATTCGAATTGTATTCGAATAGCGAAGTTCGTTTTGACAGCCCTACTGGGTGTTTGCTAAAGTTTTGTTCCATTTTTCACTAGTTGGTTAAGGTTTGGTAGAATTGTTTGGATGCTAGCGACGTGATGGCGTATGTACAAGAGCCTACCGTGGCCAGGCCACAGTTGCGACGGCCACGGCCAGATGGCCTAGTGTGAGTGCAACCTTGATTGCATTTGTATACTGTTTACCATTGGATGTTTATGCAATTTGGCTTAATTCATCCGCTGTAAAGCTGCATTTGACTATTCCAGGGTAGTTTTGTACAGGCTTTCAGTTGACTAGTTTGTGGGAAGGTTTTTTTTTTTACCCTTGCTTACAATCAAACGGTTGCGACCGCTTATGCAACTGGGCTGTGAACCTTGCAATTCTAGTTGCATATTTGTACACGCAAGCTTGTCCATTTCTATCGCCATCACTAACACTAGCTTCAGCATTTCCTTGTAGGCCATTAGCTGACTTGTGTATTGGTGCGATGATTTGGGTATTTTAAGATACTTGAAAACCTAAAATAAAGCAAAATGCGTGTCTGGCGTGCAAGAGCCAATTTGTTGGCTTGCAGTAGTCGAGGAGTTGCCGTAGGTCGTAAGCCATCTGGAGGTTGTGGCAATGGAGGCTTGTGGTAGATCTGCCATCCAAGAAAGGTTAATTCTTCTGAAGCATGATTAATAGTTTAGTAAATTGAATCTATTCATATAGAACTATAAAATCCAAGACTGCAGCCAGTAACTTGGATCGCAATATGTGGAAAGTATTAGTCTTCATTTGTAACAACAGAATAATTAACATGACTAACTGGGTTTCTTCCATTTTCTAACTAGGGGGACTTGACTGAGTCTACTGGATTAATCAGTAGCGGTACTTTGCCCAACAGATTTGATGGCATGACTACAGGGTGACAAAGACAATTATTCCCTGCCTATCAAAAGAGACTTCTAAAACATATCTGCTAGAACAGTTCCTATACTTTTTGTATAATTTGGTCATCCTGCAAATTTACTTTTTGTAGTTGCTCCATATTTAGTTCTTTGACAGCCTCACCTGCTAGAAAAGTCTATTCAAATCGGCTAAATATAATGAACTAAATTAATAGCCATGAAATGTTGTCACTCATACTAATGGAAAATACCCCCTTTCAGTTGGTGGTTCAACACTGATGTCTCTAGGCTTGAGGGAGAGTTCACAAGTAAATTACACGAATGTCCTGGAGCAATTGGGAATATACTTTTATTTAGTCTACCTGACCAGGGACATCTTTGAACTATAGGTCACCTAACCCAAACTTTTCACTCTTGTTAGGTTGTCCTTTTCTCTTGTTTTAACCCGAAAGGGCTGAAAATATCAACATTTCAGGTATTCTGTTTGGATAATGTGCAAAACTTGTGGCTTCATTAATAAAAAAAATTAACGAATGTATTTTTCTTAATGTGGTTAAACTATTTAAAGATTTGTATGCAAAATATTTCTGCTCAATTTGTAGTCAATGAAACTCAAACATTTTTAATTTGATAAAACACAACTATGGGTTAAAGGTATTTGCTTTGGGCATCTTTTGATATTTTTAGAATCTAGCTCCATTGCCGTTAGAAATGGTGTCTCCCAGTACTGCAAAGTGCTTCCACAAGTTTAAAAAAGAATGGGCAGAAAAGGAACTGCCAACTAAATCTATTTAACATGGGTAGAAAGTTTCCATGGAAGCTCTTGGCTGCTGGTTCCCAACACAGCTCCACTGTTGGCCTGTGACCTTTGTTTAACTTTTTTGGACTTTTGGTGACTTTCACAAAAGAGAAATGAACTGGTTAATACAAGAAACAAGACATTTGAAACTTCAGCTACATTTTTATCTATTTGTACTGCCTTTGATTTCAACCCGTGACATGTTTGTCAGGTGATAACTATGTACCTGTGACCGCATATCATGGTACCATTTTGAACTGTTTGTGGATATTGCATTAAATCCATATGCTTGAAACTTTTCAATAATGCATATCAACGAAACAATGGAATGAGAAATAGTTCAAGCAATTTGTGGGACTTGGCTGCTTTTACATTATTACTCATTTTGGGGGTTATTTCAGTCTCTCCAACCTGCAGGTCGTGCGAAGAATCATGTGAATAGGAATATTCTATAAATGTCTTGATATCATCTTTCGTCTCAACACTTCTGCTGCAGCCGCTTAAAGTCTCACTCCGAGAACCTTAAAATATGAATCAATCCATTAGAAGTATGAAAATATCTTCACGGTGGCGTAACGGGGCAAACGAGGTGTGCTTTGACATCTACGTTTTGAGGCGATTGCAACAGTGCCCCACATGATCATATTTGAATATGTTTCGGGGTAGTAATTAGCTGTCGATTTTGGAGGCCTTTATCAATAATGACCAGCTATAGATTTGCTTCCCGATGGAGATTTCTGACAAATTACATGTTATTTAGCATCTACACGTTAAGCTGAGTCCAATGAGATCAAGCTCGCCCTCTTGCTACACCGAGATGATGTCCTAGACCATAGGTGTACCATGTAAAATACATGTTACCATTTGCTAGAGTGTCATGCTTGGTGTCTTTGGACTCAGCTCAACTAGTACATGTTGAGCTGGGGATCGAACAATTTCAAAGGTCTAGACCCTTATATTGTATTTTAATTGTATTTGTTTATCATTTTTATTGATACAAATGAATAGATAGGTTTTTGTTAGACTATTCTGTTCCTAAAAACACACTAACAAATCAAGTTTGACAAATTATTATTACATTAGTTGAGATTACTATCTTTCCCTTACATTATATATCATATATATATATATATATAGTTATTTCCTCTTTTCATAAAAGCAGGAGTGTGAATGTCGCTCCATGCTATCTAAGAAGGGACTTGTGTCATTTTGTCATAGCCAACAGTGGACCCCGGTCATTAGAAAAAGTTATGTTATGCAAATCAACAGATACAATTCATTCCTTTAACCGTAGACTAAGCACACAACTTTGCAGTTGTAAAAAAATAAAAAACATTAAGTTTAGATATTTGTGTTCATGATAACATTGTTGGGGCAACTTTAATTGCAAAATAACACTATGTATATACATACTATTTAGATTGTTATTACCTCTTAAGAACTATCCATTTTGCTTATTTATTTTTTTACTCATCCATGATGGAGTGTGAACGTCACTCTATGCTATCTAAGAGAGAACTTCTGTCATTATGTATCCGCCAACAGTGGACCCCTGTCATTCCATACAGTACAAGTGTGGACCATTTTCTGTGATGCAAATCAACAATTCAAATGCATTTCTTTAAAAATAGATTGGGGACTGGAGTACATTGTAAAATGGTAAATTAAGGCTAATTTGGGGATTGAACCATTTCAAAAGTCTAGACTCTAGACCCTTATATTGTATTTGTTTATCATTTTTATTGATACAAATGAATAGATAGGTTTTTTGTTAGACAATTCTATTCCTAAAAACACACTAACAAATCAAGTTTGACAAATTATTATTACATTAGTTGAGATTGCTATCTTTCCCTTACAGTATATATATAGTTATTACCTCTTAAAAGAAGGAGTGTGAATGTCGCTCCATGCTATCTAAGAAGGGACTTGTGTCATTTTGTAATAGCCAACAGTGTCATCCAAATTAAATGTATTATTATTATTATTATTATTATTAGTGGACCCCTGTCACTACATACAAAAAAAGTGTGGAACTTTTAAAGTTGAGCCTTTTTTGTTTGCATGTTTCAAGAGACTTTACTAAGTAGTCTGTTTAACAGCCCTCTACACTCTGACAGACGTGTGAACGACTGCAGGTCGTTCACACAATAGAGGAGTGTTTGAAGCGACGTGTGTGGATTGGTCGTTGAAAATCAAGCTCTGGCCAGCAGAGGCGCTATAGAGTATGGACTAAACACTCACACACTTTCAGGTCCCCTCTTGGCAAAAGTTGTGAAAATGCGCCAAAATATTTTAGGCATGTTTTTAGGTTGATTTAAGGCATGACCAAAAGGGGACCTGAAAAATGTCCCCTCTTGGCTCGGAGGTCCCCTGTTGGTGAAGGTGTTACGACGCCGAAGTCCACTGTTGGATAGTTAGGCGAGTACACACACACACACACACACACACACACACACACACACACACACACATACACACACACACACACACACACACACACACACACACTACAGGACACATGCACAAGGGGCATGCTGATCGTATTCTCGCGCTAAAGCCCAAACGTCGTTGGTTAACTCGCTCGCCGTGAAGCCATTGAGATGGAACCGGCCCCTATGAGGGCTGGTTCCATAACAAAGGTTATTAATGTAATCATGAAATGTAGGCCAGCTATAGCGATCGCGACTATGTGTTTGATACTCCTGCTGCGTTCTGGCTGGTATAGGCTACTAGGCCAGCATGGCTAAGTCCAAGGCGAAGCCCATGCTTCCATTTGTTGAAAGATAGAATATAAAAAAGGATAAAGGGACGTTTTACTCTCGAGATATTTATTAGGTGTTACAATTGAGTCAACCTGAAGCTGAATGTAGCCATATTAAGTGTCAATTATTTAAGCTATGCAAAATCATACACTCAAAATATAACACAGCCTCTGCATACACATTACTCTCCCAACAGATGGAGATATAAGGTGGTCATGTGACAAACAGGGACAGAGTAAACGATGAAGTTAAGCAACAGGAAAGTATTAATTTAACACAAAATACCCCAGGAATAAGGCGAAAATGTCATGTTGGGAAAATGTTACCAAATGTCATGGTATGTAAATTCCTTCGCCCCCCTTTGCCCCCCCTGCCCGCCCACCTCCGCCCCTAACTGCTCATCAATGACTCATTTTCACCCCCACCACGACCGCCGTCGGAGAATACAAAAAGCCCAGGGATACGCATTCTCTCTCCGCCTTCCCTCACCTCCATGGGAGCCCCTCAAACACGTTCCGCGCTACGGTATAAAAGGTTCTCTATTAAAAATGCATGGGCTAGATCTCTCAGACATGCACTTGCCCGTGCCCGCGTGCTCCCATTATCAAATTTTCCCCTCCCTCTAACCAGGTCAGGTTCCGTGTTCTTTGATTCAAAATGAAACACTGCACTTTTGTTTTTGCTGTGTTTTCTTTTGTATGAGAAAAAGTAAGTACGTAAAGTAAAAAAAGAGGGGGGAAATACTCACAGTTGACCTCCAGTAGGAACCCAGCCTCTGTTTCTCTCTTCGGGCGGTGGTGGGTGGGTGGAGGTATCCTTGGGGGTGGGGTTGCGCGGGGGAAGTGGGGGGGGGGGGGGGGTGTATGCTGTTTGTCTCCCGCCAGCGAGGACGGAGTTCATATCCACGGATTTCTTTGTTCCCGCCGGGGGGGGGGGGGGGGGGGGGGGGGGGGGGGAGGCTCCGGAGGTCAAGAGGCGCAGCTTCAGGTGGAGCAGAGGCACACCGTCGGGCTCCGTCAGGGAGAGGCGGAGACGACACGAAGCCCCCGCCGGCCTGAGACACAGGCATCGGGGCCGGGCGGGTTCATGGCCCCCAGGAGCAGGAGGAGTTGGTGGGTGAGAGGAGGCGCGGGAGGAGGTGAGAAGGAGAGGAGGAGCACCTCAGGAGCCCTGGAGACTCTTCAGACCCGCTCCCCCGAAGAAGAGCTCAAAACTCAACAAGAACTACGAACCTAAAATAAAATCCAGGCGCGAAAGTATCCACAAGTCTTTGTTTTCGTTTACTTCCCCTCAGTCAATTCTGTGTACCATAGCGTCCGGGTTCAATCAGGGAAGTAGATTGACCACCTCCAGCACCACCAGCACCATCACCACCACTGAGAAGCATGTGAGCCGGAGCGGCAGGCAGGAGGAGAGCGCTGTGCCTGGGCGATCGCAGCCCTCCAGTGGGGAGGAGTGTCAGCGAGAGAGTGAGGAGGGGCGCTGGTCCCTGAGCTGGAGTCCTCCGCCGCCGCTGTCACCGCTGCTCGCTCGCTGCCGCGTGCGTATAAACAGACTGACAGGCACAGATGTAGCTGACGCTAGCTAAGCGGGGAGGAAACATTCCCATAGGGCTGCATGGTTCATCATGTTTCAGGACAGTGAGCATCCACAGAGTGTGAGAGGGGGGGGAGAGACCTAGAGAGAGGGAGGGAGAGGGAGGAGAAAGGGAGGAAGAGAGAGAGTCAGAGAGAGGGGAGGGAGTGAGAGTCAGAGAGAGAAAGAGAGAGAGAGAGACAGAGAGGGAGGTAGAGAGAGTCAGAGAAAGAGAGAGAGAGAGCCAGAGAGAGTCAGAGAGAGAGAGAGAGCCAGAGAGAGTCAGAGAGAGAGAGAGAGCCAGAGAGAGTCAGAGAAAGAGAGAGAGAGAGTCAGAGAAAGAGAGAGGAAGGGAGAGAGAGATGGACCACTAGAGAGGAGTAGGAGGAGGTGGGTGGAGCTGAGGGGAGGGGGTGAGGGGTAAGGTTGAGGGGTGGTGCTACTGGGAGGGTTGGGGGTGGTTTGCACAATTGGAGGGAAGGGAGGAGGGGAGGAGAAATAGGTTACTCTTCGGAGGTGTGTGTGCGTGTGTGTGTGTGCGTGTGTGCCTGCGTGCGTGCGTGCGTGCGTGCGTGCGTGCGTGCGTGTGCGCGTGTGTGTGTGTGTGTGTGTGTGAGTGTGTGTGCGCGGTGTGGTGTGTGTGTATGTGTATGAGAGAGAAAGGGAGAGAAAGAGAATGTGTTTATTCGTGGGCCAGTAATGAGCAGTGCAATGACACACAGAGCAAGGCAATTGATGACCTCCAACAACAACAGGATTTTATACCCCTTCATGGAAGAGCAGCAGCAGACAGAGCTGGACGGCCCCCAGCCAGGGCTGTGTCCTGGACGTTTGAACAGCTCTTTTTGTTTTGGGGCAGGGTGTGCTATCACATAGACACATCTGGAGAACACAAAACATCGGCGCTGCCCATGGTCTTTCCCGTTCACATGGAAACTGGGCTGGCTGTCCTGACTAGATAAGCAAAGTGCAGAAGTGAGAGACATCTTTTTATCTACCTTTAACCTGACACCTTTGTGTTATCGTGATGAGTGTGTGCGCATGTCTGTGTGTGTGTGTGTGTGTGTGTGTGTTTGTGTGTGTGTGTGTGTGTGTGTGTGTGTGTGTGTGTGTGTGTGTGTGTGTGTGTGTGTGTGTGTGTGTGTGTGTGTGTGTGTGTGTGTGTGTGTGTGTGTGTGCATGTCTGTAAAGGTGGCTGTAGGTCCATTCACACATGGATTCATTGTGGCTATAGGTTAATTCAGACATGAATGAAGGTTTCTATAGGTGCATTCAGACATAGATGGCTATAGATGCAATCAGACATGGATTCAATGTTGCTATAGGTTCACTTACACATTTCTATTCAATCCACATTCAATCCAGGGGACCACCTTTGTGCTCCCTGTATCCAGGAACTCAAACCAGCACTTTGTTTGAAACAGCCTTCAATGTAGATCAGATTCTGATCTGAAAACCCACCTGCAGGGATCTCTTCACGGCTACATCTGAATGCTGCCATTTCCGAAATTTCGCCTTTGGTTGTTCTGAGAAGAGAGCTGCTCTTTTGCGATGATAAACGACGGTACTTAGTGCTAAACCCATAATGGAGGGGCAATAGGCACTATGGCGTGATTATGCAGGGAGCTATCTGTGGTTAGGTCAAGGTTGATGCTGATCACGTAAATCCTGGCACATCTGTCCCGATGGAGGGTTAATCAACCAGGGATTAGACTCCACCATATGCCTCACACTAATGACACCAGACCAGGCTGGAGGCAGCCCGGGCTCCACCTGTGGAGGCCGGAGGGCCAGGCTAGAGGCAGCCCGGTCTCAGCCCTCTGGAGGCCAACGGGCCAGGCTAGAGGCGGCCCGGCCCTCTGGAGGCCGGAGGGCCAGGCTAGAGGCAGCCCGGTCTCAGCCCTCTTCAGGAGGACGGCGGGCCAGGCTAGAGGCAGCCCGGTCTCAGCCCTCTGGAGGCCAACGGGCCAGGCTAGAGGCGGCCCGGCCCTCTGGAGGCCGGAGGGCCAGGCTAGAGGCAGCCCGGTCTTAGCCCTCTTCAGGAGGACGGCGGGCCAGGCTAGAGGCAGCTCATTCGCAGTCCTCTTCAGCCTTGGTTCTCTTGGGTCGGGTTTTACTGACAGATTTTTTCTGCTCAGCATATTGTATCTAATGTTCACAAATTTCTTCTTCAAAATATGGACCAGATTATGCATTATTAACTTTCCCATTACGGTCCTTTGATTCACCGTGTCATAAATATTTGGCCTGTTAAGCCCTTTGAGACTGTAATGGTGATTAAGGGCTAGAGAAATGCAATTGAATTTAATTTAATTGATTGGTTTTCCCATTGATCAATTGGAAATATTGAAGGCTATGATCAATGGAATTCATGGAATATATGGGGCTGAAATTGAAAGGGAATGAATGCATAAAACAAAGCTTTCGACATATCCCTTTCACAATTTGTAGGATAATGATCCCTTGCCTCTGACAACAAAAACAACAACTAACAATGTTCCAGATGTTAGCGTATAATCCTTTACATAAAAGAGACCTTTGACGGAAGCAACTCCACACAGGTGCGTATGACACTCTGTCATCAGTACAGATAGTGGCGGCAAAAGTGGTGGTTGCACATTTGTGCTTTCAATCAAAATGATTGCTCGAGACAATTCGATCATCCCCTGATATCGGTTGGGAGACAACCTCTCTCCGTCCCTACTTCACCCACCGTTTCCTTCTACTCTGATTGGATGTAGAAGTTGTTGTTCCGCAGTCACCGTCTAATCACTGGGTGAGTCTTAGACAAACCCCACAAAGGAGATACGTGATCAAAGTCTATGCGTATAGCCCCATCCCTCAGTCATTTAGACATCTCTTAGCATTAAATGTATGTATTTTTGCTGTACTGTTGTGCTGTCAAACGATACTGTCCACCCGATGTTCGGGTAAGGGACTGATGATGTGAGGAGGACAACTTCGGGAGCGTAATTGAAAGCTAGAGCGAGGAATTTGGAGACGGATGGTGTCTTTGCGCCGGGACATTGATTTGCTTTTAGCCAAATCAAACCGATTACCCATCCTTCGCCACAGCCGCCATGATCGATGGTCTGTAGAGCCCTTTTTAATCTAGTTGATCCCTGGTCTGCCTCTGAATGCCAGCTAATAGCATTAGCTCCGATGTTGTTGTCATTTTGCTCATGGGCTTTGATAATGCCACCGTTACTATTCCCGCCTGGCTCCTGCTCTGTCCTCCCTCTGCCCTAGAGCCACACTTCTTCTCCTTTGATGTATTGACTTGCCAATACACCGCAGACTGTTTGAGTGGGTTCATAAATCCCACCTTTGCGGACCCCCAGCCTGCCTTCGCTCGTTTATATCTCAACAGACGGACCCCTGCAAGGTTTTGATGCAGCGTCTTCGACTAGGTTGCTGCTTTTATTCGTTTGGGTTGAACATTTATTCATTTCTCACGTATTCATGTCTTTCATTTAAGGGAGGCCATTCCAGGAAAACACGACAACTTAATGGTTATTATTATTCAATAGGCCAATTTCTGTTTCTTTACAGGAACGTGTAAAAGACCATGTAGAGCGTGCTTTATTATAATAAATTGCATTGAAGCAAAACCACGAGGACAGGCGATGAAAATTTATTTTTCTCACTTATCTCACAAGATGTCGATGTCCCTCTTGGCACTAGAAATCTCCATAATAGTGAAGCATAATGAATACAAGAGCAACACAAAGTAGTACATTCTATCGGATCTAGTGTGGGAGGTTTAAAATGGATCAACTGCAACTGGGAGGGACTTTGTAACATTTTTAACAAATAATTCATGAATAAATGAATACAAAAATCGAAGCTGTCATACAGCTATTTCTGAGCTCATTTGGCTGACCAGCATTGACTCCTCTGTCAACACTTAACCTTGATTTAAAATATTCAGGTGAGGACGCACATCAGAACTCTAAGACCTGGGCACCAATCAGGAGTGGTCGTGCGGCGCATGAACCCGCCTCATCGATGCAACTTTAATGCTGGCTGGACAGAAGGAAGATTAGGTCGCTCTGACATCACGCGCACACCCCTGTGTGGACACCTAACACTGTTGCTGCATGGGCAGCCGCACGTCAGCAACGCTGACCTTGTCCGCCTGGACTGCTGGCGCACAGTATGGTTTAGTGTGTGTGTGTGTGTGCGTATGTGTGCATTTGTTAGTGTGTGTGTGTGTGTGTGTGTGTGTGTGTGTGTGTGTGTGTGTGTGTGTGTGTGTGTGTGTGTGTGTGTGTGTGTGTGTGTGTGTGTGTGTGTGTGTGCATGCATGCACGTGTTCATGTGCACGTTTATTGCGTGCCAGTCTACTCATTTTCACAATCAAATGCAAAGAAAAACAATGGCATCGTTGCCAAGGTATTCCTGTGTTTACTGTGAGACAGGTAGTGCGACAGAGTGAACGCCAAGCAGGCGTGACTGATGTTCATGCCTTATTACTTGGTGTGCATACTTAACTAACCATAGTGGAGAGTCCTTATCCGGCTGTCCAGTTGGTGTGCTAGGTAAGGAGGAATAAAGAGGGGATTCAGCGGATTCAAATGAGGCGGGCCAGCTCCGGCCATCGGGGGATTGTATCAGCAGCCGGCCGTACAGATAACACATTAAATAACTTCCACTTCCTCCCTCGTCACGGTGGGACACGATAAGGGCGAAAATCGAGCGAAAATCCTTGATAATGATTATTCTGACACCTGACTGCGCTCCCTATGCATGCGTGTGTGTGTGCGTGCGTGCGTGTGTGTGTGTGTGTGTGTGTGTGTGTGCGTGTGCGCGCGCGCGCGGTTGTGCGTGCGTTTTGCCGTCTCGTTTCACTTCCCTTACTATCTTTTTTCTTTTTACCCCCTGCTTACGACCCTGTCTGGGCACCATCTTGTGCTGGCGATGGGCTGGCAGGGCAGGGGCGTCTGTGTCCGTTTAATTACTCTAAACCAAGACCGCCCGCCTCCCGTCTCCATCTGCTGCTCTTTGAGGGGAAGAGAGAGAGAGAGATCCAGAAGGAGAGGATGCACAGCGTAGAGAAGGCACAGCGTCCTACCTGCTTGTCGTATTGAAATGCCTTCTCCTGCTAGCATGCTAATTAATCACCCTGCTAGACCACACAATACCACAAGACCACAAGACCACAAACCCACAAAAACTTCATTTTGGGACAATGAATTACACACTTTGTTCCAGGGCACATGGTTAGGGAAGATTGACCAGCCAGTTTGAACTAATATTAGATGAGTTAATACGCCGCTGCATTGCACTCACTAAGGATGTGAGTTATTTGGTTTATTTCAAAGACATTGCCTGTATATCTGCTTTGTATCTGCCCTTTTATGTGTGCTACGTTCAGAATTAATAGAAAACCCATTTTCCCGCAGCTTATCCTGCAGGTCAAGCTCCAGGGGGTTTAAATGGCCATGTTTTGGTTATAAAAAAGTCCTAGATTCTTCCCCTCGCTGCTTATGGGAGATGATGGGTTTTGTCCCGTTAGGGGAACCTTTACAGTCGCAGGCACTGCCTGGTCAGCAGCGATTAAACTGCCGGCCAAGTCATGCCTCACTTGGCCTTAATGACCCCATGTAGCACTGTGTCAATTGAATAGAATAGCGTAGAAAATATTACTTGTAGCAAAATATTAATGACACGAATAACAATACGGATATTTAGTAATTGATTGTTATTGAGTAAATGATGTCTGCCTTTTTGATTTTCATTGTATCATTAGTCAACACTTTTTCCATTATTTCGATCTTGAAATAAAATATGAATTTAGGTTGCGGTTGCGGTACAAAATCTAATTTTTCTATCGCAGCCTAGAATCTCAGTCTTATTCATATGGACCAGTAGTTAATCTGAGATTCTGCTATCAATAGCACGGCCCACTTAAGACCTGAATATCATTCCAGCAGCAAACACCAAGGTTCCACTCTCAAATCCCCTCTACCAATAACCACAAGA
>NC_079416.1:11460752-11563252 GCF_026213295.1 Gadus chalcogrammus | reverse complement strand
GAGAAGAGAGAGAGAGAGAGAGAGAGAGAGAGAGAGAGAGAGAGAGAGAGAGAGAGAGAGAGAGAGAGGGCTGGAGAGAGGGCTGGAGAGAGGAGCGAGGGAGAGAATCCACAAAAGAGAGAGAAGACAGAGCAACAGAGAGAGAGAGACAGAGGAGATATAGAGAAATAGAGAGAGGAGAGAAGTAGAGAGTCCACAGAGAGAGACAGATAGAGAGAGAGAGATAGAGAGAGAGAGAGAGAGAGAGAGAGAGAGAGAGAGAGAGAGAGAGAGAGAGAGAGAGAGATGGAGAGGGAGAGAGTCCAAAAGAGAGTGAGAGGAGAGAGAAAGAGAAAAAACATAAGGGAGACAGTGTGAGACAGGAGTGAGAGAGAAACAACAAGAGGGAGAGAAAGACCACAAGAGAGACGATAGGAGAGAGAGAGAGACCATGAGAAAGCGAGAGAGAGCCAACAAGAGGAAGGGTAGGAGAGAAGGAGACAACAAGAGAGAGGATAAGAGAGAGAGAGACCACAAGAAAGAGAGGGAGAGACCCGGTAAGATAGAGAGAATACGAGAGAGGGTCTGAGAGACCATGAGAGAGAGAGAGAGACACCCATTATAAAAAGACCACACTGTGCAGGCCGGGTCCTGAGACACCTGTTCATGTGGATGCTGTGGCTGGCACCACGCGAAGCGATGGGAGCTGTCCCACCCTGGGACTTGAGTTTCGTCCTTCACATACTTCACTGACCCTGAGTCCTCCAGACTTCCTCCTATTGCAAGGCGCCTCCATACTCCTCCCCCCCCCATACACTTTACACTATTCCACGCCCTGGTGGCACCTCACAGTTAAACTTAACAGTTTTTGTGCTATTTCCTCGTCATCTCGTCAAAACAAGGTCATCCGTACAGAACCGTTACGCTGATTGTGATTTCCATTTCCGTGTGCGGTTGATTACACAATACGCTTGTCGTTTGTCGAGCAGCGTCGTGTTTTGTTGTGCCGAACACGTCGCCCAGAACGATGTCTGGACTTGTTTGCACTTCTGTCTATTGTTAGAGCCCTGATACGTCCGTCACGTGGGGTCCTGGTGCTAAATTAGAGCTGTGCGGGTTGCCCACAGCATTAGGGGAGGTGGTGAATGCTAATTAGGTGGGAATGTCTGTCAGGACTCCTAGTCCTCAGTGGACCGGCAGCCTGTGGGCCCGTCCATCCATCTTGTGGGTTTGGTTTTCTGCACCGTTCAGGCCGTGTGTGTGTGTGTGTGTGTGTGTGTGTGTGTGTGTGTGTGTGTGTGTGTGTGTGTGTGTGTGTGTGTGTGTGTGTGTGTGTGTGTGTGTGTGTGTGTGTGTGTGGGTACGTGTGGGTACGTGTGTTTGTTTGTGTGGGTGCGCTTGCATGCACTTGTGTGTGTGTGTGTGTGTGTGTGTGTGTGTGTGTGTGTGTGTGTGTGTGTGTGTGTGTGTGTGTGTGTGTGTGTGTGTGCGCATGTGTGGGGACGTCATGCATTTCATAAATCACATGAGCTCCTCCCACCACAGACATCTCGATGTCCCGCTGCTGTAAATGGGAGGAGTGAAAGGGGGGTGGGGGGGTGGGGGGGTCGCTCCTTGTCCCTCCCGACCTTTCATTAATTCACCCCACCTGCTGGCTCGCCACACTTAACTTCTCTCTGACGCAACGTAGCGAGAACAGTGACTTAATGTCCCCCTTACTACAGCCTCCGAAATTCTTTTTTCTTCGCCTCACCGCCCCGCAACCCTCTGTGAAAATCTGTAGGAAAGTTTTGTCTCGTCGCAAAATCTTTGATTTGAACTGGGCGTTAGAAGTTAGAATGCTCTCTATGGTAAGAGGAAAAATTATGCTTTCAAGTCTTTCAATGAGACCAAGACATTTCCATGTCAATTCATGCAATCATGACCTAAAGCAGAAATATATACATAAATCTATGATCTCCCAGAGAGAGAGAGAGAGAGAGAGAGAGAGAGAGAGAGAGAGAGAGAGAGAGAGAGAGACATAGAGAGACAGAGAGAGACAGAGACCGAGACAAAGAGACAGTGATACAGAGAAAAAGAAAGAGAAAGAGAGAAAGATAGAGCAGTAGAGGATGAGGGATAGAAGGATGAGAGGGAGCGAGAGAGAGAGAAAGGGAGAATGATAGAGAGAAATAGAGAGTGTGAGAGAGAAGAGATGGAGAAAGAGAGAGAGAGAGAGAACTAGAGCGCGAGAGAGAGAGAGGTGAGGGGGAAGTGGGTGCAGTCTTAATGCATAGTAAACACAGATGTCTTTCCCTGCTGCTGGGAGCTCTTGATGTGCTGTGTGTCACAATGATGGCCTCACGCAGCTCCACCCTATAGTAAATATTGAAAGTGACATCCCTTTAAAAGTTCAACGATATTCCCGGAAGATGAGCCACGTCTTACTCGTAAAGTGCATCTTAATGGCCTGAAGAACTTCCGTCAACTTTTGTCGTGAGCATCTATCATTGATTTGCATCCTAAATAACGTGCCATTGTTTATTAATAACATTCCCTTTCATGGGGAGGTAAGTGCTAATTGGCCATGTCTTCCCCCTTGGCCAGGGACAGTTCTCGTTCAGCTTCGTATTGAGAACGATGACCTGCATTGTCATTTCTTCCGAAGAGAAAGCATGGATATATCCTTTTTTTCAGCATATATATTTGTACAGGCTTTGTGGTGATTTTACAGACAGGATAGTAGTTTGAAGAATGACAATGTAGCATTCGATTACAGGTGGGAATCAAACCTGGGTCGCTGCAAGGCGTGTTGCCTCATGGTACTAATGTTCTTGCAATTCGTACCTAGTTCAGCCATTCACTGTCAAAAACAATTGAAATACAAATGATTGGTAATTGCTCTCAATTCATCAGTAGGATAGACAAGTAAAAACCTCTGCTGTCAAGTGCCTGCGCTGCTCGCTGATATAAACTCCCAGATCTAAGAAGACAAGGACACACACACGCAGAAGCACACACACAAGCACACACAGAGCCTACCGTGTGCATGTAATAAATAAATACACACACACAGCTAGTCTTGACTCCCTCTCCCCAGAGAGAGGAGAGCGAGTCAAGACTGGCTGTGTGTATGCACCAGGTAGACAAGGTGTGTGTGTGTGTGTGTGTGTGTGTGTGTGTGTGTGTGTGTGTGTGTGTGTGTGTGTGTGTGTGTGTGTGTGTATGTGTGTGCGTGTGCGTGTGTGTGTGTGTACGGATGACCGGCCTTGTCTCCTGTTCAGAGCAAGGCATCTGTCGGCAGTGAGGATCTCAAGGAAATTTAAAGTGATGCTAGCCACGGCCCAAGTTTGCCTTTTATAACACACGCAAATCCCGGTACATTTGTTATTCATGAGTCTAAAGTAAAGCGACTCGCACGTCGAAAGAAGTTGTTGGCCCAGAGTGGTTCAAGGACTATCAGGATAGCAAAAGTTCACCAGGTGATGAATCCGGCGGCTTCGGAAACTTTTGTTCTGACCAAACCTCTTAAATGTTTATTTTTTTGTCACAAAGAGAACAAGGCATACACTAGTACAGGCTTTCACAGTGCAATGTTTAGCCCAAGGCTGCACTGACAGATGGCTGTGGAAGGTTTACTGCCACAATAAGCTACTCCTCCACAGACCAACAGCGGGCTGCACTGAGGGGCCACATACTAAATTCAATAATGCAGAGAATGGAATAAAACGAATAAAACACAGTATATTACCTTTATAGGCATGAGTCATGTTGAAAGTAGCCATCGGGGCCCAGAGGAACCTGAGGTCATTTCGGATCTACCACTTCACATCCGTGGGGAGACACAGTTCCGTCAGAAATCACTCATGCCACAGATTTAACCATCTAGTGCATGAGATGGTAACACATTTTAGTTTGGCGGTATTGTTCCACGACTCTGTCTAACTAAAGCGTGTTTCCTGCATCAGATACATCATGTTTCTTGACCCATTGTGTAGGCTACATACAATACCACGCAGAACCGAAGCAGGTGAACGCCGGGGTCGTGGGGGAAATCAGTCTCAGCACACTTAAGTGAACACTTAAATGGATTGATTGGACCTCGTTAACTATCAGCTGATGACTACCGAGTCCTGGGCTATCTACGCCCATTCTTGCTGCTTAAAACTCCCTAGCCAGACCACCAAACCAGCTCCACAACACAACCCTACTACAACAACAAGCTGGCCACTGACGGTAATGCGGCCAAAGATCACAACCCACCGGCTCACGCAGCACATCACAACGCAAGCTTCTGTTTCTGTGAAAGTGCAAAACTTCAGCCGATCATCATCCTTGCACGATGACGTCATCTGTTATTGTCACCTGATCTGCGACTCGTGTGACAGTAGCAGACTCAAGGTGTGTTAGGGGACACCAGTTGAGGCGGGCACATCCCCCCTCGGTCACTGGATACCTTGCAGGGCCGTGTCTCCTCAGGGCGTATAGCGGGGCGACACACGGCGGTGCATTGTTCAGTCAACGAGCTGGGAAGTTGAAATCCAAGTGAGCCGATTCACGCCGAAGGAACAGACAGTCTGCGTTCCTTCGACACCTCCTTTAGTTTGGGTCCGATATTAGACACCCTCAGTGGCAACCCTATTGATATTCTTGAAGTTGATTACGGCATGCATTATTCATTAAACTGAATAATGTGGTTTGATGACTTTGATGAATCTGTACGTTGTTAAGTTGGCGTCGCACATTTTCTTTAATGACATTCGGCGGCGGTGGTTTGGCACAGCGTGGTGATAGCATAATTGTACAATTATGTTAAGAGGAAGCATCTGGCTCAGAAGAGCAGCTTTTAGCAACGAAAACCTCATTCGAGATTATCCCCTTCAGACTAAAGCTAATGAGGGAATTACATGTTGGTGCTTATGCCTTTTATGGCCATCCTTTATAATTACCAAATGAAACATTGAAAGTGGCAATCTTTAAACCCTCCAAAGATTTACAGTATTATGGATGTTACGAACTTGGTGTCGGCGGCGTCTTATCCACCATGCACTCAAATCACGAGCGGCGCAGTAAGTTACTCCATTAGCGTGTCGGGCGACCCCACAAATGGTCACATCCAAAGGTAGAGAGGCCACTGGCTCCTTTTCCAGACCCCTACAAGGTGACTCGACTGGCTGCCATGTCCCTGCTAACCGGCTGGTATTTAAGTCTGCAGTTTAGGTTGCACTAGTTGGTGTTTTCCATTATCTTGTCTGCTGTGAGCACATGGTTCATTTCCTCTCTGGTCTACCTGCTTCTGGCCGACACTGTAGGATAAGCTTTGTCAGAGATCTGTTTTTGGCTGAAAGCTCTGAGGCATTTGCATGAAATACATTTGTTGGCAGACAGAAGACCTGAATGAATTCATTTGATTCCAGCATCGTGTAGGGGATTCACAGTGGTAGAATCAAACATTTTCCAGATGAAAGTCTAACCGGGAACAAGAATGGTCTGCATCATATTTATATAATTTTCTCAAATCGTTTCTCAGCCCTTTGAGGTTATGTGTGTGTAAGTGCAAGTCCCTTTTTGAACTCCCACTCCCATCTTTCAAATAATCTCCCTCATTCCCTCCCCTTGCTTTGTGCCCTCCGCCACGCTTTGTGTCCGTGTCTCTTCTGTTTCACCCCATCTTTGTTGTCCTCTCTCTCTCTACGTCTCCATACCAGCCAAGTGGCTTAGCAGCCTCCTGCTCCTTAGAACCTCAGCTGAACCTCAGGTCCATAGCCAGGAATGTGTCGACGAGGTGAGAAAAAACTAAATTGGTTCGTGAGCCAATGGGACCTGCGATACGTTGATTTATGGAGCTAAATTTGTTTTCAGACAATGCTTTCAATGCATTTTCATCAACCCCAACCTTGCCGTCCCACCTCTGCGACATTGATTCCTTTCCAGGGTCACATGAGAAGATCAACTTCCTTTCTTGTTCTTGGCTCATCCCCCAGCGTTCGTGCACTACTGTACTGACCTGCACAAACACACAAATACACATGCACACATACAAACTACCACACGCACACACGCATACACACCCACAGAACCTACCACATGCATTAACAAATACAGCCACACGCATAGAACCAACCACATGCACATACACACACACACACACACACACACACACACACACACACACACACACACACACACACACACACACACACACACACACAAAGAACCACACACACAAAGAACCACACACAAATACACACACATGCACGCAACCTACCAAATGCACATACACACACATCCACACACATCTCCTAGCATTCCTGCACTACTGTACTGACCTGCACACACACACAGCCACACACACACATACAAACACAAACACACACATAAGCACAACCACAAAAAAACACACGCACAAACACACAGAAACACACAGATACACAGCCACACACAAACACAAACACATAGAAACACACACACATAAACACACATAAACCCACCCACACAACCAGACAGATGCACCCCGTCCACCGGGCCGCTCTTCCCTCACTCTCCCGGGCCCTGGTCGACCTCGCCTCGGAGGTGGATGTGGGGGGGCTGCTGCACTCTGAGCGTGTGCCTTATCAGCGCAATACAACACCGGCTGGATGTTACAGCAGCCTGCTGCCTGGGCCCTGCAGCGCTCTGCTGGGGCCCGCCCATGCAGCCTCAGCGGCACGCAGGTCCATGCACCCAGGCAGCCCCCCCCCTGCCCCCTCGTGTTGCGCTGCCTCCGTCCGACCTCCAAGCCTCCTCCGGTTCCCCCACCCCCCACCCCCGGCCCCCGGCCCCGCTCTGGATAGTCCAGAGGGAACAAGACATTATGTGAGACGGACACAAGGGGGACGGGGGTGTTAATGGGCGAGTGGGGGAGTGGGGGATTCAGAACATGTTAGCGTTAGAGGGAGGGTCCCGAGGATGATGGGGTTGGAAAAGCTTGAGGCAAGTGTGCTCGAACCACGAGCATGTGCCCGTGGTTCATAGGGCGACTGTGCGTCATTGGCAGAGTGTTTTTTACAGTCCAGGATCACTATCTGCCTAAGTCATCTATTTGACTGAGGCTTTCCTGACGCTGAATACAAGAAGAACCTTAAAGTAGGACTCAGGCGACGGCACATGAGGTCGGGTCTGACGCCAAACCCCAGGGACATCCAGCCAGGCCGCGTTAATGAAGCGGCTAAATCGCTTTACTGCGTTGTGTCTCTGGGGAGCAACACTGTACATCTCGCTCGCACATGGGGCCTCTGGGGGCCCACATGGGGCCGCGGGGGGCCGTGGGGGCCCCGGTCCCCTTAGGCAGGGTCACTGGCCCCCAGCGGACGACTCGATTTTCTCCTTGCCCCAGTATCCTACCGACGTCTTACATAATTATTCCAATTTCCAAGGCGGTGCTGGGATCTAGGTTTCAGAGGCTGGGATCCGGTTGAATCAGGTCTTAGAAATCACTGACCATGTAAGTCCCACCTCGTCGGCAGGCAGCAAGGGAGACATGGGAGCTGGGCCAAGGGAAAATAGGGACTAATCCCAAGGATCTGCCGTCGCTAGCACCCGGCTGGCCGTTTTAGTTGGGCTATGCTGCTCTCCATCAATGCCCCTCCTTCTCAGTCTCTCCCTCTCTCTTTCTTTCTTTCTCTCTCTCTCTCTCTCTCTCTCTCTCTCTCTCTCTCTCTCTCTCTCTCTCTCTCTCTCTCTCTCTCTCTCTTTCTCTGTCTCTCTCTCTCTTTCTTTCTCTCTCTCTCTCTCTCTCTCTCGCTCTCTCTCTCTCTCACAGCTCTCTCTCTCTCTCTCTCTCTCTCTCTCTCTCTCTCTCTCTCTCTGCTCTCAGCTCTCAGCTCTCTCTCTCTCCCTGTCTTTCTCTCTCTATCTCACTCTATTTCTCTCTGCTCTCTCTCACTCTCTATATTGAAGTGGAGGGAGGCTGCACGCATGCATAAGTGCGCACACACACACACACACACACACACACACACACACACACACACACACACACACACACACACACACACACACCCACCCTCTCTCTCTCATTCTCTATTGAAGTGGAGGGTGCTTCAGGGAGGAACACATCTGTCAGCCGAGAGGGTGCCAGCGCCGCAGTGTGAGGGTTTGCTCATTGTATGGAGAGTACTTTATGCAACCTCTACACACACCCTTCCCGCGCCTCTTAATAGGCCATTTAGACAAAAATGCTTTTACCATTTTTATGCCCACATATTCAGTCGCGATGTGGCTTCTGTGGCCACTGAATTTAAATCACCCCGCCGTCACTCTTGACTGCTGCAATCGAATCCGTCGGGGGGGAAGTAAACGAGAAGGGGAAAAACATTGCAGAAATGATTGAGGAGATAACATTATACAGAGAGAACCCCAAAGCAATTCCAATAACTCACCCTTTCAGATTAAAAATAACTTTTAATCATATCGGGGGAACGAAAAGGTCATTTCACAAAACGGCGCGAAGCAATCCAATTAATTCACAATGTCAACATAACGACCGAACTTCATCTGACAAAGGTGGACTGAGCCCGACTGGCCCCCGCTCCACCTTGATCAGAGTGTAGCCCTGTTCCCCCGCTACAGAACCAGCTCGGACTGGGGGCACAGGGGGCCTTCATTAAAGTGTTGCTGCCTCGCCTGAGGCTCAGATCGGAGGGTGACTCGGCAGACAGACGCCGGGCCGCAGGTGGCCGAGCAGCAGGTGTGCAATACACTCTGCGGCCCCTACCTCCTCCTGCTTCTTCTTCCTTTCCAACCTCCTCCTTCTCCTTCTTCGCCCTTCTCCTCCCTCTCCTCCTTCCTCCTCCTATGTCGTCTTTGTCCTTCTCCCCCTCCTTCTTCTTCTTCTCCTCTTCCGTCTTCTTCTTCTTCTTCTTCTTCTTCTTCTTCTTCTTCTTCTTCTTCCTTTCCTCCTCCTTCTCCTGTTGCTTATTTTCCTCCTCCTTCTTCTTCTTCTGCTCTTCCTCCTCCTCCTTTTTCTTCCTTTCCTCCTCCTCCTTCCTCTTCTTCCTTTCCTCCTCCTCCTTCTTCTCCCTTTCCTCCTCCTCCTTCCTTTCCTCTACCTCCTTCTTCTTCTCCCTTTCCTCCTCCTCCTTCTTCTTCTTCCTTTTCTTTCCTCCTCCTCCTTCTTCTTCTTCCTTTTCTTTCCTCCTTCTTCTTCTTCTCCCTTTCCTCCTCCTCCTTCTTCTTCTTCCTTTTCTTTCCTCCTCCTCCTCCTCCTCCGTCTCCCGTCCCTCCGCCCCGTCCCTCCTCCGGCCGGCGTGCTGTGAGGAGCCCGGGCGGACAGGTCAGGGATTGGTGGAGGTGATCTGCAGCCCGCGCCACATGGGGGACCATGTGGGGGGGCTCAGGCATTAGGGCTATTCACAGCACTTTACAAGCAGGCAGGTTTATCAGCAGCTTGGGGCAGTGCACGAAAACATAAGAAAAACTCACACACACACACACGTGCACTGCACACACACACACACACACACACACACACACACACACACATACATACTTATACTTTATTTACCAAAAAAAACATATTTGTTGTCTATACTCCCTAAATATACTTAGATATAGCTTATACTATGTGAGTGTGTGTGTGTGTGTGTGTGTGTGTTTGTACTAATGACCCCCTAAAGACCTCAGAGGCTAAATTAATGCAGCATGCTCTTTGTGCTGTGAGCACACAGCATCTAGCGGCCTGACGTACACCATCTCCTGGATGTAGAGGGGTCCACCCCCTCCTAGCGATTTGGAACATGCTGCAGGCAGAGCAGCTGTTACAATGACGCGTCAGAGCTCACCCCCACATCCGAGTGTGAGCGGTGATGGCTGTCTTATCCTTTGTGCTCTGATTGACCCCTGCACCACAGGTGTGCAGCCTCACCCAGCCCCAGAGTCGGATCCGTCTGACTTGGGCCAGGTGAGGCTGCTCAGACCAGGCACCGACCTCACGCACACGCCCCAATGACGTGGTCTGGAAGTGTCTCTCAGGCATGGCACAGCTGGCTTTAATCGCCAACGTCAGCACCCCAGGCTGGGATGGACGTAACGGAGCCTATTCACCGGGGCGTCACCGCGGGACAAACACAGGTGTCGCTGATAACACTAATTATGGGTCCATTGAGTGAGACGCCCATCCTGCCCTACCTGCTCCTTACTGAATTGTGCCGCACGTCACTTTGGGTTAAAGCGACCCCTTAACACTAAATAGTGGTAAAGGATGTGTAAGGAAACATCCTTTACTTTCGTAATGTTTTAACCATGCGGGTCATGTGGTCTAGTGACTCAGAAGATGATGCTAAATATAAAACTTATTATCATTTAGATACATTCATATATGCGGTGACATTTCAGAGAGTTCTCTGGAATACAGATTCACTGTGTAAATTCAACATCCAACAACCTCCATTTCGGGAGTGCAGTGGCATAGGAATGTTAATGCTGCTTATTGTTATTTACGATTTTACATGACTACAGCTCTCTAGAGTTCTCTCAAACTGTTATTATAATGAGAATATCGCCAACAAAAAATCCCATTATGCATTCTGATGTACAAGCCCTGTGCAGAGTATCTCTGGATGTCTATGGATCCTAGGAGGAGACACGGATGTTTTTTATAAAGCAATGGTTGTGGTTAGCATTAACCCTAACCCACTAACCCTAACCCCTATGCAAATTATAAATATAATAATGGTAATTACTGCATTGACTGATGTTAATAATGGTTCCTTAATGTATCCTTATTGCAAAGTACCAATGCCTTTCCTGTTTGAGAAGTACTGCAGCTTTCATTAGAACAAGTTAGCCTAGAATGTCAATACCGTTCCTCAACTAACCAAATAGCTCAATATTCTAGGAACCATTTAACCTGATTAAAACCCCAAAACTTTTAATTGGCAGCACAACTACAACATCGAGGAGTGGAATTGTGTCTGCCGTGGTAATAGAACAGAAGTAATCAAAATGAACTACCTTTAATTGGCCAAACTAAGAAAATAAAGTGAAAACACGATAAACAAACTCACCGCACCGCAAAATGGCAACTTTGGGAGAGAGCTATTCGTGGCGGGGCTGCCGGGGATGGGGGTTTTGGGGCTCAGGTGTGAGCTCCAGAGCCGATCCCAGCGGCAGGCGGGGGCTCTGTGTGATGCCTGAGGTGTGGTGGGCTGATGCCGGCTGACAGGTGGCAGCACGTGGGGAAGGGGGGAACCAGGACTCAAACTCCCAGGAGGAGGCTGGCTGAGACCCTGCAGTGGCAGCCTGTCGCCCCAGCCCTGGGGCGGGGCCATCTAGGTTCAGCCTGTCCCGGTGACGCTGTGCTAGACGTCAGGTTGTAGTGGTGTTGGTCTGTGTTGTTGTGTTCAGTGTTTGAGGGACGTGGCTGTAAGGCTGCTGAAGTGGCCGGGTCGTACTTGTTGATGAGAAGCTTTGGAGTCTACGACATTTGGCTAAATGAAGATAAAATGGAGTCCAGTGTCATAAGAAATTGTATCGGGAAGAACAATAGCAAAGGGAAATGACAAAAGCAGGTAAAATAGTTTAAGTGGACACAGTCAATCCTAAAGGAAAGGCTGACATTTAGCACTAATTCTATTTTGAAAACACCTAGTTACATGTTTAATTCAACTAATGTTTAGCTCAGGATGCAAACGACCAACAGTTGGGGAAATTATTTTGATACCAGAAATGGGTTATGATGTGCAAGAGAGAAGTACGCCAATCCCATGGCAAATGATGCAAATACACAGACCCACTTTGATTCCTTTTTTTTATTTTCCATCAAAAGAAATGCACTGTTCAGCAAAGCTACTACATACAAATGGCCATACAATAGCAACTTCATTTTTAGTTATTGTTTCAAGATTTTCAGTCAGTCCTGTTGTTGTGTGATATATATTTATCTTTTTTTTTACCGAAGATTTGCAGTTCAGATGCTGCAGTCTGCAAATAAATATAATTTAAATAAATAAATAAATAAATAGATTCATACATACATAATAACAGATTCTGTTCTTTCTCCTTTTCAAATGAACATCAGCCACATATAAGACCTGGGCAGCAAATTGGTGCTGCTTCAAGAGATCAACTGTAGTTACATACAATAAAGGAAAAAAACTGAGGTTTTGCATAGCTTTATTGTAATGTAGATACAGTATTGTAAGGCACTTCATGAATAATTTTAGGCATGTAACATCCTATAAAATAAACAAAACATCAGTTTTTTGTCAGTTCATCATAATACTCAATCGTCTCAATACGGGGTGTTCACAACATAGAGTTCTCACACGTCGAATCAAGTGCTCCACAAGTCGACCACGCCCTCCGTGACTCTTTTGGCATTAAGTCTCTGTTTTAAACATTCTCTAAATAACAAAAGTGGGTTCTTTGTGCATATTATGACTCACACATTGTCCCATAACCCCACACAACCCAGTGTTTCTCAAAAAGACCAACAAAAAAAATTGTGCAATGGTTTGGGATCATGTGGAGTAAAAGGCAACACGTTGTCAAAACCAAGGAATTCCAAAAGAAAAGTCCAGGAAGGTCAGTGGTTTCGTTCCCCCGTTCAGAGATTGGCACCGCACCCCAAGATAGCCGAGGTACGTTTGATATTGACGGAAACTAACTCTGAGGCGGCCATCTTGCGGTGTATCTCCTCAAACCGATCCGTAGCCTTTGAGTAGCAGCGTCCGCGGTGGGGGGTCGCCGCCGTGTTGTGTGGCGGACCAGCGACAACCGTGTCCGTCGGGACTACATCTCCCAGCAGCCCCGGCGTCCCTGTGGTCCCCTCCCTATCCGAGCTGGTCTTCGTACTGCTTGCGGAAGCAGTCTCCAGCTGGGAAGAAGTCCCAACATCGCTCCTGATACATCTTCCACACGTAGGACTCCTGACGTTTAAACACACACGTATAAACACGCACACACACATATACAAAAAAACACACATATAGCCGTTAGCGTGTACCCAACACAAACGCAATGTGGTGATTCGCAGTAAGGGGTGAGTTATTCCTTGGGGCGGTGTTTTACCTGTCCTGTGTGTTCCGTCTCATCCTTGTTGATAAGGTACATCAAGAAAAACCTGATTGAACAAAAGCAGGTAAGATAAAGGCAACCACACACACAGCAAGACATTGTCGTATGACATGCCTCCGTCTGTCCTGCTTTCTGTCTTACTCATGTCCTTACTGACTGCTGTGATAGATAGTTAAATATATACATAGACACATAGATTGGTTTAGGATATAGCCAATGACGCACAGTGAATCAGCAGCGCTAGAAGAATAGAGTTACGTTTGGCCACAATATGACGACACTTTAGAAACTTTCATTCAGCCACTTGGGTGGTTGGAAAAGTCTGTCCAACCCGGGCCTGAACCTCAGCTAATTGTAACCTAGACATCCTGGTGTTGAAAGGCTTTCACCAATCATGAGGAACAGGATTCTATCTGAACCTGTGGTTCTCCATAAGCCAACGGGGGGCCAATGGCAGGCCCTCCAAGAGCGGCAACTCCGAACAATTACTGCCTGAAGGCGCAATACCCCAAACACCTCAGTCGCCGATGAAGGGGGGGCATTAAAAAGTAATGGAAAGAGACAATGAGGCCCCAGTCTTACAACATACCCCCCCCCCCCTCTTCTCGATCCACCGACGGAAGACAACAGAAGAGGGATTTTCTCCAGACAATGACATGATGGGAAGAAACAGGGGGTTGAGGGGGGAGGGAGAAACATGGGGGGGGAAGGAGATAGGGAGAGGGGGAGAAACAGGGGAGGGAGGGAGGAACAGGGAGTTGAGGGGGGGAGGAAAGGGGGGAGGGAGAAAGGAAGGGAAGGAGAAATGGGGGAGGGAGGGAGAAGGGGGAGGGAGGGAAGGACGGAGGGAGGAAGGAAGGGAGAAGCAGGGGGTTGAGGGTGAGAGGGAGGGAAGGAGGGAGGGAGGGAGGGAGGGAGGGGTTGGGAGGGGTTGGGAGAGAGGGACGATGAGATGAGGAAGAGGAAGGGAAAGACGGAGTTGTCTGTTGGAGGGGGAGGAGAGGGTCCTTAGTAACCCTGTCACTCATGCTACCGCGACACACACACGCCGTTAAGAAGACGCTGCGGTTTGAGAACGGAGCCAATGAGGAGGAGAGGAGAACAATAACCCGTGGCGTGATGGACGCCCTGATAGCGCGGGTCGGGGGAGCTGGGGGGACCACTCACAGGTAGTTGGCCAGGTTGTGTTCTTGTAAGGTGTGGGTCTCGAACCCGTGAGGTGTCGTGTCGAAGTAGTCGTTGCCGATGCCGCAGATGAAGCACTTGGTCTGCGGAGCCGAGAGGAGAAAGCGGTTATGTGTGTGTGTGTGTGTGTGTGTGTGTGTGTGTGTGTGTGTGTGTGTGTGTGTGTGTGTGTGTGTGTGTGTGTGTGTGTGTGTGTGTGTGTGTGTGTGTGCGTGCGTGCGTGCGTGCGTGCGTGCGTGCGTGCGTGCGTGCGTGTGTGCGCAGCAGTGGCGGCGACACGCGATGACCTCACACTAGCGTTTGTCTCGTCTCACCTCCATGTCCTCTTTCACCTGCTCCTGTTGGTCTCGCAGCTCCCCGAACGCATCGATGATCAGACCTGCGGCCGGGAACACAACACAGTCACACGTGTCACCACCGCGCGACGTCATCACGCATCATCCCCACATGTCATCACCGCATGAAGAGTGCGGTCGCTCGCGCCTCAACTCCTGAGGGCTGCAGACCTCGCCGGTGAACGCCAGATCGTTGTGTTTGCTTGTTGTGCCAAACTTTAAATAATAGTGTGTTTAATTTGACCTACTGGGTGCCTCTATGTAACCAATATCTTTCTGATATATTATTATTATTATTATTATTATTATTATTATTATTATTATTATTATTATTATTATTATTATTATTATTATACATAGTCCCAGGCAGAAGGACAACCTAGGGACCTGAACATTAACTTCATGCTGTGTGTGTGTGCGTGTGTGTGTGTGTGTGTGTGTGTGTCTGCGTGTGAGTGTGTGTATGTGTGCATGCGTGTGTTTGCGTGCGTGCGTGTGTGTCACAACATATCGATGTGCACACATGCACATACTAAATCCTGTCTCATCCTCAGGCTGTGGCCAGAGAGTTTTCAATACCGTCATAGATTGAAACGATTCACTATTATCGGTATTAAAAGTTTTGATGCATGCTTGTTTTGGGTATCGGCAGACTTTGTTATCTTGTTTCAATAGGATGGCTGTTGAAAGAAAATTAATACATTATTCATGTATTTTCTAAAAGGCAGCCACCCCGTTCATAGAGTACGATGGGACATAAAAGCGTCAGATATAAAATTGACAACTCTCAAGACAATGTTTTTACAATCGCACACAAATACGCACACACAGCACACGCACACACACACACACACACACCAGTGCCCCCTTACCCTGGATGATGGCCAGGAGGATGACGATGACGAAGAAGAAGAAGGTGATGTCGAAGAGGATTCTGTAGAGCTCGTAGGGGTCCCCCGCGGGGTCCTCTATCTCGTCGCCGATGCCGCCCCCCGCCCGGACCCCCACGTACATGTGGAACAGATAGCACTGGAGGACAGGGGGGGGGGGGGGGGGGACAGGGTTTGTTTCAGTTTCCACGGACAGAGAGAGAGAGAGCCACCTGGTTTTGCTAGAGCGGGAAAGAATAGCATCAGTTAAACCCTTCAGAAACCTTAAAGGGGACATATTATACCACGAGGTGTGAGTGGGATTAGCCTTACAAGCCGTTTTGATAATCTGCCCCATATGACATCACTATTGGGTGTGTCCACCTAGATCTGTGCTGGATAGATGAACAACGTTTACTTCCGTCCGCTGGGTAAGCTGGTAGACTGATTCATCCAGCACAGATCTAGGTGGACACGCCCACTAGTGATGTCATATGGGACTGATTTTTTAAATGGCTTGTAAGGCTAATCACACTCACACCTGGTGGTATAATATGTCCCCTTTAAAAAGATACCAAAACGCTGAGGTATAGAAAAGCACCAAACAATATTGTAAGGCACTGAAAGATAGACAGCCTCCATACTCTGTTGTGTATCTACCGTATATACATATATATACATATATAGATGATACACACATCTATCTATCTATCTATCTATCTATCTATCTATCTATCTATCTATCTATCTATCTATCTATCTATCTATCTATCTATCTATCTATCTATCTATCTATCTATCTATCTATCTATCTATCTATCTATATTTATATATTTACATATATCTGTATATGTGGAGATCTTATAGACTGTAGATAACAACACATTTGGGAGTAATGCCCAGTAGCGTCTGGGCGTCTGCTCTCACAACACGCCGTCAACACCTGACATCCTGGATCAGAAGGACATCAGACACACAAAACAGAAGCCTGCCGCTTCTCATAGAGTCCTCAGTGTCTGAGCCTCCAGCGCCGGCTGACTGGGGAACCAAGCCACAAAACAAAACCACCACAGAGGAAGAACCGCCGATGTAGCGGTGAGCCAAGAGCGAGACGCCTCACGCTAACTGCTCCAGACGAGCTGGCCGTCGCCGCGCGTGGTTGACTGCGCCGTGGGTGTGTGGATGTGAGGGATGTGAACGTGAGGCGGCATTGCGCCGTGTCGCTCCTCACCGTCATCATGTCGTCACACTTCATGTCGGGCTCCTCGTCGTCCTCGCCCTTGTTGTAGAACTTCCTGAAGAAGTTGAAGGCCACCACGGTGTACAGGTACACCACCACCGCCAGCAGGCCCACCGTCAGCACCAGCTGGCAGGCAGGCACATGCACGCACACAGACGCACACACACGTGCGCACAGACGCACACACAAACACACACACGCGTGGATGCACAAATGGACACACACACACACACACAGATGCACGCGAGCACACACACACACAAAAACACACACACACACACACACACACACACACACACACACACACACACACACACACACACACACACACACACACACACACACACCAGCACCAAATCAGTGGGTTTTACCAACTCCCTTAAAGTCTGTGTTAATGTATTTAGTTATAGCTCCACTTTTTGAGAGATTTTTATCCCTAGTCTTCTTTCTATCTTCTTTCTATCCATATCTCTCTCCCCATATCTCCTTCTACTAATTAGGTCTCCACTTCCTCTTTTTTGATTGAGTGGGCATATTTGGTTGAAGGATGTAATTTGTTATTCGGGTATTAATTACAAGAGCCAGACTCCTCTCAAATCAGATTAGAAATAAATAATGCATACTGAACTAAGAAAAACATCAACTGATGAAATATGGGATGTAATACAGATTTGATTTGTGGCTGTTGCTTGTTGGTGACTTAATTGTGTATTAGCAAAAAACATATGACATTTAAAAGTAAACTGCTGTGCTGAGTGTTTTGTGAGGAATGATAGGCGCTGTCGAGGAGGCAGTCAACTAGAAGACTTTAACTCTGCAGTGCCCCCTGGCGGCCAACACGGCTCCCCTCACCTGCTTGCCGTTATGGGTGACGGAGGACAGGATGGTGCGGAGCGTTTTGAAGCCCATGGCGATGTCCAACAAGTGAGCAGCGAAGAAAAAGTTGTTGTAGTGTCCCAGGATGGACATGGTGGTGTACCACACCAGATACAGAAAGGACTGAGGGGGGACAAAACATCTTTCAATGATAGAACAAATCTAAATAGAATCCACTTCATTCATCGTCCAATCAGTTGTGTGCAGTTATTTCCCTTCGGAACGGGTCAATAATAAACAACAACTTATCAAAACAATAATATTCACACTCACGTTGTCCGTGAACACCACGCCCATCTTCCAGATGTGGTACTTTGTGTCGATGGAGCTCAGCCTGTTCAAAAAGACAGACGGGGGTTTGAATACAACGGACTCCGGGCTAACAACATCAGCCCTCTCCCCCTCTCTCCCCTCCCTCTCTCCCTCCCCCTCTCCCCCCCGCCCCAACCCCCTGCTGACAACATCCACCCTCCCCCTCCCCCCCTCCCCCCCCCTCACCAGGACGCTAGTGAGGCCTCCCTGGCCACCGTCTCCTCGGTGGGGTTGAAGTCCAGGGCACTCTTGTCCAGCCCCAGCAGCTCAGCGATGCGCTCCGCCCCGTACAGGTCGCCGTACTTCTTGATCACCTGGAGGGGGGGGCGACGGGGACACGTTAGGGCCGTAACCCACGGCGACCGCCTGAACTGTGTGCACGGCGCGTGCGTCTAGCTCGTTTTGTACACAATTTATTTTATTTCTTTTTCAACAGATGACAATATGACCTCAGAAAATACACAACACAACGACGGCAAACGCAAAACACTCACTTTGCGTTTGACAAATTTGTCCCAGTAGTTGTAGGGGAAAGAGCTGCGGAAAGACAAAGTACAAAGCATATGTGTCCATCAGACTTACAAATCCATTGGGAACAGAACAAATCGTAACCCATTCTCTTACAAAACAATGCAATATCAATCTAACAAAAAAATAAACATGGATTGCCAAATGAACACAAACCTATGAACACACTTATCCTCCTAAAGCACCAACACACTCCCTTCATCTTAACAGGCCCTCACAACCCATGTTTTAAGATTGCTTTCAACACATAATCTCCTTCCCTTTTTACTACTGTAATATTAAATCATTTTTTTTGTACTCACTCTGTAAAGCGTTGAGTACTTTGAAAAGTGATTGCATGCATTCTTATTTTAAAGCAGAGTGTTTCAGGAGTGTGGCGGCTGCTGGGGAAGGGCCCTGGGACTCACGGCGTGTTGATCACCAGGCGGTCCCACTGGCCCTTGATGTCATCGTCTGACGGCTGCTCCGTGATGTACAGCCCGTCAAACTCCAGCTTCCTGGCAATCTCCTTCTCTCGCTTAAACACCACTAAGGGCACCTTAACCACACACACACACACACACACACACACACACACACACACACACACACACACACACACACACACACACACACACACACACACACACAGAGGGGACGTGAGCTGCAGCGTCCGCACTTAAACACTCCTAAGGGCACCTTCACCAAACACATGTATGAATGTTTGTATACATGTATGTATGTGTGTGTGTGTGTCCAGGACAGCCGTGCGGGGGTCCCTGACGCCCGTACCTTCAGGTAGTAGTAGCCCACCACGCAGAGGAAGGAGATGACGGTGTGCAGGATGGCCAGGAAGCGCAGGGTGGGTGCCATGTAGCCTGTGCTCTCCTGCAGCACAAAGTACTCCACAACGCCCTCGTCCTCCTCCTCCTCCGCCACTTTGCCGCCGCCGTTCCATGGGTCCGGCTCGTCCGCGTCGTCGCCGGTCACCTGACAACCGAGAAGAGGGTTTTACTTATTTTAACCAAGCAAAAGGTCTGAAATGTTTCAGAGTTACACATGGGAGAGGCTGGGACGTTAAAGTTGCATGTCAAAACCTTCACCACAAATAGACATACAGGGAGAGAGTGAGCTTCACGGTTCACACTTAACCATTTAACCCTTTTCACCCCACTTGTGTAAATTGTGTCAAATGTTTCAATGTATCTTGTTCTTGTGTTTTTTATGATTTTTGATTGTATTTATTTTTAAACACTGCCCTGTAAGGTGTCCTTGAGTGCCATGAAAGGCGCCCTCAAATAAAATGTATTATTATTATTATTATTATTATTATTATTATTATTAAAACACCACCAGGGTCACTTTCACCACACGTGTTACACTCAAAACCAAACCACTATTATAATATGTATTATTTTTTGGAGAATTGATATGTATAACCGATGGTTATTAATTTAAATTTGTTTTATTTACATTGAGTATTTTATTTATCACGTATTATTACGGTTTACTTGGAAACGGAAGGGTGGAACCAAAGTGTTGGCGCTGCAGCCCGGACTCCTATGGTTGGGGGGCATTTCCGCTTCCTTGCCAGACGGATTTCGGAAGACAAAACAAAAGCTGTGCTGCTGTAGTCCTTGTAAAGAATATATACCTGGATTTCAGGTTTGTACACTGAAAATCACGCAAATAACTATTTTCATGAATCGGAATATTTTACAACAAGGTCGATTAACTTTGTGTTGAGTTTGAAGTCCGTATTTTTCGAGTTATTAACTTTTGAAAACTCCTTTGTTTGTTCCGCGCCAAACGGCATTAGTGTTAGATGGCAGTTGTCCCGTTCGCTTAGTATATTATTGTGGAAACACACACATTGTAGCAGTGGCGGCTCGCCTATAGAAGGCGCTGGGGCGCCGTCCTCCCGCCGACCTGCCTCCCTGTTATCTTTCTTTTTTTAGATATAGATATTTTTATAATCTCTCATTTTGAGAAATCTATGTTAATTGCATTCGAATAATGCATTTACTTTAGAATATCTTTATAACATCGTCCACTGCATGTTACTGCACATTTACCTCAGAGATGAGCAACATGGCGACTTCGAGTACTGCTACCACTGTCTCCCTGGGAGTTCAGCTAGCCCCAAATTCAGTTAAGTCTTTACTTATGAATCCCTTCGAAGGAAGAACATTTGCAGAAAAACTGCAAGTAAAAGAACTCGGACCAGACAAGCCAGAAGTGAACATAACCCAACAAGCAAGAGAAAAGGATAGAGCCTACAAGAGAAGTTTTTCCAGAGGTTGGTTCGATCGAAAGGCTTGGCTAACTAGCTGTGGGTATGCCAATGCAATTTTTTGCTTTCCTTGTATACTTTTTAAAACAACTACGTGTGATAGTTCGTGGACACAGACAGGGGTGACAGACATGAAACATCTGTCAGAACGGATAAAAAAACACGAGCGAGCAAGAGTGCATATGAACAACTGTGTGAAGCTAGCCATGCTAGGCCGAATTAGCATAGCCGCACAGCTAGATGAGGGACACCGCATTGCTGTAAGAAGGCACAATGAGGAGGTAGACAGGAATCGTCATATTTTGTCAAAGATCATCGATGCTGTGAAATTTTGTGGTGCCTTTGAACTTGCTCTGCGTGGTCACGATCAGAGTGACGCATCAGAAAATCCAGGCATTTTCCGAGGTCTAATTGATCTCATGGCCTCCATTGACCATGAGTTGGAGGTGCACCTGGAAAACGCCACCGTTTTTAAAGGCACTTCGAAGACCGTGCAAAATGAACTGTTGGACTGCATGTTGTCAGTTCTCAGAGACTGCGTTTTGGAAGAGGTGAAACAAGCAGACTACATTGCCATTCAGGCAGACGAGACAACCGATGTCTGCACTCATTGCCAGCTTGTGTTTGTGATAAGGTACATAGATGGCAAGAATAACATCAAAGAACGCTTCTTTGAGTTCATTGCGCTTCCAAATTCGACTGCTGAGACGATTGCCGCTGCGCTTTTGGAAAGGCTGAGCACCATCCTTCCCGCAGGACAAGAGAGAAAACTAATTGCCCAGGCCTATGATGGTGCCGCAGTGATGAGGGGTGCTACAGGTGGAGTGCAACGTGAAGTTCAAGATGTCTACGGGAGTGCCTACTACGTTCACTCTTATGCGCATCAGTTGAACCTCATCATGCAGCAGGCAACATCCCATATTACGAAGGTTGGACAGTTTTTTTCAGACATTGGGGGGTTTTCTTCTTTTTTCCACAAGTCATTCAAACGAACGGCAGTGCTTGATGAAGTGGTGGGTCGACTCCCAGGTGCTTCACCAACGCGATGGAACTTCCAAGGTCGTGCTGTTAACACAGTTTACGACCACAAAGATGAACTGGTTGAGTGCTTCCAAACCATTCGAGACAGAGGAGACTTTGATGCCATATCGAAGAGAGAGGCCGGGGGTTTATTGAGAATGTTGGAAGACGAGGCTTTCTGTTTTTTCCTGGCATTATTTCACAAAATCATGCCACATGTAGACAAGCTGTTTAACCAGCTGCAGAAGAGGAACATAGACACTGTCTTCATCGCCGGGATCACCCAGAAGTTCACTCAAAGCATACAAGCCATCAGGTAAGCTATGATTTTACATATTTCCTTAAAACATGCTTACATGTAGCCTTCACAGTAAAAACATGAATCCACATGGCTGAGCACAATAGAACCTCTCATAGATATCACCATTTCACCATGTTAGACTAGTGAATTTATTTATGATGAATCTAGATGACATTCACTAGGCCCAACACAAAAACAGCACATACTTTAATAAAGTTCTGGATTTATTTTATCAGCAAGTTGGTTTCTACATGGTAGTTTCTCAAGTAATTTCAGGGTGGACAGTGACTTGTGAAACTTGTTTTGGATCAGGGACACTGTTCCTTATCAGGTTAAGGAAGAGTACTATGAGGGACCTATACAGGGACCACCCCCGCCGAAACGGAGGGCAATGGGAGAAGAAACACAACAGCACCTGGCATTAGAGGTAAGCAACTTCTATTTCTGTATTCCACTAGCCTATATGTATTTGTGTTTGTTTGCACATTTTTGTGTTCCGAGTTGTCATTATTAGACATACTATGTATACTGTATATCTACTGGAGAATGCAGACAGTATTATTGTATTGTTGAACTGGGACATGCTTTCTGTTATTTCATAGATCTGTGACACCATTATATGCCATGCCAAGGAGAGGTTTTCTTTCACAAAGCATCTCATCAGTGCTACTCTGTTGCAAGGTGACTTGTTCCCACAACACAGCAGAAAGTTCCCAGATTCAGCACTGGAAACCACGGTGGATGCCTATCCCATGTTGGACAAAGCCAGACTTAAAACAGAACTGTCCCTGATCTACGAGCATGAGGACTTCAAGGGCTGCAGTGGAGCACTGGCTCTATTTCAGGTTCTAATGGGAAATAACCTGCAAGACACATTCAGCGAAACTGTTAGTCTTCTCAAGATCCTCATCACCACACCAATGTCAACAGCAGAATCAGAGAGATGCTTCTCCACCTTAAAGAGGATAAAGACTTTCCTTAAGAACACTATGGCACAAGATCGCTTCAATGCTCTGGCTATGCTATCTATAGAGAAAAAACTCACTCGGGACATTCCAGATTTCAATAAAAGGGTTATTGAGAAATTTGCCACTCAGAAAGACAGACGAGCAAAGTTCCTATACAAGTAAGAGTTTTCCAAGTGTTCTCTTACTAGACACACACACACACACACCCTCCTTCCCGTGAGGTGGACACTGGTTGCAGACCCTCACAACCCCCCGACCTCTCCTCCTTCCCGTGAGGTGGACACTGGTTGCAGACCCTCACAACCCCCCGACCTCTCCTCCTTCCCGTGAGGTGGACACTGGTTGCAGATCCTCACAACCTCTCCCCGCCCCTTTCAAGTGTACATACTGTAGATAGTTCTCTGCAAACCTGTGGTGGCATCAGGCCTTCAGTGTGCATGCATATTGTACTGTATGTAGTCCTTTGCAAACCTTTGTTTGTATCATGCCTTAAGTGTGTCTTGAACAACCACTCACAAAAGCTTGCACATTTCCATGAATTTTGTGGAATTCATATTTCATTGTATTTGTCTAAATGCATACTAATGCAGAATGTAGATATATTTATGGGTGAACACACACACACACACACACACACACACACACATTCTGTGTGTGTAATTCACCGTTTTTGTTGATGTATTTGCACTCTTAATGTTGCTGAATTCTACAAGGCAAATAAATTAACTTAAATCTTAGTTCCCTGGCCCCATTCGTCTTTGTAAGTAAATGTTCTGTTTTTTTATTTTGTCAGAATGCTTCATTTGTTTGTGAAAATCACAAAGAAATCTTCTGGGGGAGGTTGCCCCCAGACCCCCCTACAGGGGTTTGGAATGCAAACATTCAGCCCCACCTAAAATGAATTCCACCAGCGGCCACTGCCTTGTAGAGTATGCTTAAGTTTACTTTGGCCCTGAACACCTGACGTACATGTTTACGAATATATTTAATGTGATTAAGAGGTAGATGACGTTACGATAGGATATTTTAAGAATATAATATATATAGTATAAGAAAAGTGTAGATATGTTTGATATAAAATGTTTAGTTGGTCTGTTAGGCAGACAAATCATCCATTGTAGTTCAGGCAGTGGTTTAAGGTAAGGTGCTGTTTATGGTTTTATTGTGGTTTAAAGCCAAAGTATGTTATTTCTATTATAGGAGCAGAATTGCACTGTGAGATAGCTCGAAACAACCAGCGAATAAGCTGAAACAGGCACTTTAACTTTAATGTGGATTTTGATAAAAAGGAGTTCTGTATTGATTTTAAGGTGAACTAAGAGTGGAGAGAAACGGTACATGGGAGCCTCACTTTTTGTTGCACTTTTTATGTTTTATTTGCAAAGAGAACTTACAAAGGAATAATAGACAATTTAACAGGCACTTTAACGAGGGAAGAGTTTATATTTATTTATTTTATTTTATTTATTGATGTGTTACTCGTGATAATTATGAAATAAAGAGACTGATTTCGGAAGACGAAACAAAAGCTGTGCTGCTTCAGTCCTCGTAAAAATATATACCTGCTTTTGAGAAAACCGGTCTCATCATCTACTTGTTTTCACCGTCCTGGCCACTTGGGACCGGTGACACACACACAGGGAGAGAGTGAGCTGCACTATTCATACCTAAATACCACTAAGGGCACCTTCACCACACACAGGGAGTTAGTGAGTTGCACCATTCACTTAAAGTGGGACTTTCAAGTTGTATGCTCAAAATGGGACGGAATAAGAAAAGTCGAGGAGCTTACTTTGTAGAAGAGTAGAATGAAATTGATGGCAAAGGCCACGAAAAGCGCCAGGAACCGGAGGTTGTAGAAGTTTCTAGCAAGGTAATTCTGTGAACATTGTGTGGAAAGAACAAACACAGAAGTGCCATTGATGTAAAGATCAATTCATCAATCCATAATATTTTTGTGTACTGCTCTAATTGAAACATAAGGCCAGGATTCCTGGGTGTCTGACCAGCATCTTGGTCTGGTAGATCTCCAGCCCTGCGAGGAAGCTAGCGGTGAAGGCCTCTGGTGGTTCTCTCTTCAGACCAGGTCTTTTCTTGGGGAATCTCTTCTCCTCCGGGGACGATCCCTTGGGGGTGTCCTCCTTGGACTTGTCCTGGTCCTTCTTCTCTCCGGTCTCCCAGCTGGAGAGACAAACCCACGTAGTGTTTTTGTTAGCACAGAGCCAGATTAGCAGTTATACAGTACCCATTTACTAATTTACTATGGAATTATCAATAAGCTAAATTACTGTTGAATTTAATGACTAAATAATAGTCTCCACTTATCTACAATGAGACTAGCACCCGAAAAAAGCCTTTTAGGCTTAATAATTGTATAAAGCCTTAAATCACTCCCCCCACTCAAAGTATTTACTAAATCCTGTTATGTAGCCGCGAGGCCAGGATGACTGTGTTCATACGAGAAATCAAATCAATGTGTGTAATCCCATTAAGGAAGGTCCTGTTAAGTGCACTCACTCCGAGTTCTCAGAGTCCCCTTTGTAGTCGCCGTTGGTCACTCTCTTCTTCGCCGCTTCCTTAAAAGCAAACGATATTGCGCCGTTCATCAGCTTGTCGTGAAACACTGTATTTAATTAAAACCTGGAAGACACTCAACGTGGAACAAGTGTTTGCATCATAAAGGTTGGACGACTGTTATACGAGTGCTGTTATATGAGCCCCATATCTGCTCATGTTCCTGGTTTCTAGAGGCAACCACAGACTCTATGAAGTCCATTCCCCTACATACAGACGCGAATACCGACCTGTGCTTTCTTCTGCTTGACGGCGCTGGCGATGGAGGGGGCGTCGCCGACCACCACCTCAGACACGTCGCCCAGGCCCGGCTCTGAGCCGTGCTTGCCCTCCTTCTTGGGCTGGATGTACAGCAGCTCAGCGATCAGGTCGGCCTCCGCCTCCTCGCCCTGCGACAGCTGGCCCAGCTCGGCCAGCTGCGACGCCTCGCAGGCCTCCATCTTCTCCGTCTCTAGAGCGTCGCCGTGGATCCCGAACTGCGTGGGGTCCGGCATGTTCCCCAGGATGTCCGTCACCTTGATGTTCTTGGCGCCCTCCACCAGCCCGCCGCCGAACATGGTGGTCCACAGGATGTGGAAGAAGCCCCACACCAGGCCGTAGAGGAAGTGGAAGAGGCCGGTTATGATCATCCAGAAGAAGGAGAAGAAGCCGCGCACCATCTCCCTCACGCTCATCCTCCTGAAGCGCCGGTAGCGCTGGCGCAGGCTCCGTGCGGTCAGCAGCCGGCGCAGGCGGCCCAGGCTCTTGCTGACCGAGACACAGGCCAGGGTGAAGGCCGACGACGACTCCAGCAGCGTGTGCTCCTCCTCTTCCTCCTCGTCCTGCTCCTCCGCCACACTCTGGTGGTCTTCCTCGTCCTCCTCTGGTCGCTCCACGGGGTCCGGCTCTGAGATCTGCGACGCCAGCTGCATCTCGAAGATGGTGTCCTCGCAGAAGTTGACAAAGAGCTCCATCTTCTCACTCTCGCCGCCCTCGTTGACCACGTCGAAGATGAACTGCCGCTTGGACTCCTTCACCTGCGGCTTCTCCCACTGCGTGCGGCTGGACTCGCTGATCTCGAAGTACACACGCTCGATGCGCTTGGCGCCGCCCATGATCTCGATGCGCCCCAGGTAGGGCTCGAAGTAGCTGAGCACACTCTCGGCCAGGTCCCGGAAGGCCGACAGGCGGCCGTCGTTGGGCATGTGCTCCGAGAGGTTGGTGAGCAGCACGGCCACGTTGAAGCCGATGTCCTTGGCGGGCTCATGGAACCGCTGCACGAACTCCTCGTAGTTGAACATGTCGTTCTCGTCGGCCTCGGCGCAGGAGAGCAGGAACTCGATCTCCGACTGGGAGTACTGCTTCTGGTTCTCCATGGACTTCTGGAAGTCCTTCTTGGAGATGACCCCTTTGCTGTCGGGGTCGTACTCCTTGAAGCTGTCCGACGTGGTCAGGTCCTTCAGCTTGAGGAACATGTCAAAGAACTTGAGGATCATCTCCACGTTGCTGGACGACTCCACCAGAGTGTCTACCATCTGCTTGCCGATGGTGCCGTTGACCACGTTACCTGGGGGGGGAGGTGGTGAACGGATTATCACGTTGTGTACACACCGGCAGCAAGGTAACCTCTGCCCGTGCAAATGTAGCAGGAGCTCAATCTTCCTGACTGCATATGTCAATATTAGATTCATTAAAAAAAAAAAAAAGGTCAAGTAAACATAATTAGCCGTAGCGGTGTCTGTGTGTTGACTATTAATGTGAGAGTCAGCAGGAAGCGAACCTTCCAGGAGAGAGAGCATCATCACTATCATGTCCTTCTGGAGGTCCAGCAGCTCCTTCAGCAACTCAATCTGACTGGAGTCCTGAGAAACACAAAGAGAAACGCGGAGGTAAACGTTAAGCCTTTATCTCTCTTTATATTCGCTCGGACAAGTTAAGTTATCACCCTCTCCTCCTCAGACCTCGACACTCCCTGGGGGGTGGCTTAAATACGCTGCATTTGGAAAGGGCTCAAGGCTGCTGTCTGAGAACAGGGCCCCCCTGCTGGGATTCAGTGAGAAACCAAAGGGCTCTCTAACCCCCAATCCATCCATCAGCTGCTGGCTAATGGTGTTTTACTGTCAAGGTGCAGATGGCGAGGGCCAGACGTACTCATGGAGGATATCCTCAGAGTCTTTCTTTCAGCAGGCTATCAATCTCATCGGGTGGCCCTTTGATGGAGACCATCTGAAACCTCTCCCCACCTGCGGTGTCTATTACTTTACATTATCATCCCTGACCTTTCGGAATGGCACCATAATCAGGTAAGGCGGTTGATGTTTTCTGCACCCTCACCTCCCAGCCTCATTGCGAGGCAGAGGGGGAAAGGTAATGGATGGAAGAGTGATGATCGCCACAGAGCCCCAGAGGGGAGAGCATTCCTCTTTTCAAATTTGTTGAAGATAATTTTAGATAAATTAGAAATTGATGTCACTCTCATGCCCAGCGTGAGATTACCCACTTATTTTTTTGCCGGTAATAAATAATAAATAAGTTTGCAAGGACTATAGTTGGGTATTACTGGTCCAGAGAAAGAGTGCAGAGGATGGAGAAATGAGCATCTCTCACTGATTTTTTGCCAATAGCAGGTATATCACCCCGTGCTGGGTAAGGAAATGACATCATCATTCCGAGCCCTCAAAAGTATTACCAAAAGTATTAAAAACTTTTTTTTTAACTAGTTATTATTTCATGGCCACGAATAAAAAAAAAAATATATCCTCTAAATCAACTCCAGGCGCATAGATTATATAGTTCAACCATGGAGACTGGGCATATTTTGTAGCAGTTCATTGACCTCTAGTGGCTGCAGTCTTGTATGCATGAGCCTGCCTCTTCCTTTATAGGCTGTTATCCAAAAAAGCACAGTTTACCTGCGATAACTTCATCTGCATGTTTGCAAAGACATGTAGGAAACCGACGACCGCGTCCCATAATCTGCTGTGAGCCAGGCTCTGTTGATTCCCGATGCACGGACCCTGGAACAAAACGAGTGCCATTGTTAAATGCAACTGGTGACTTACAAGTGTGAGCGACTCATTCAAATGACAGCAGTGTTGAAGGTGCTGGCTCCCCGGATCCACAGTCAAAGTAAATCGTAAATGGACTGCATTTATGCAGCGCTTTTCTTACCAGTGGCCACTCACAGCGCAACATTCACTCACACATTCACACACCAACAGTGGTGTCAACCCTGCAAGGCGACCGCCAGCTCATTGGGAGCAGTTAGGGTGAGTTTTCGTGCTCAGGGACACCATTGAAGTAGCAACCTTCTGGTTATCAGCTAACCCACTCTACCTCCTGAGCCCCATGCCACATGCTGCATATAAATATGCAAGAATACACAACAAGCTGTTACCTGGATGTATTCAGTCAGAGAGTTAAAAATCTGCTTTGCAACCGCCAAAGCTTTGGAGAAGTTCCTCTGACCGGCCTCATCCATCACATCTTTCCCGGAGTAGTACCAGTAGAAGTCACTGATGGATTCCTAAAACGTCCCGAAAAATAAAACACCAACAGTAAACTCGACGGATTGGTTTTTCCTCAGTCATGCTGCGAAACGCGCTGAAGCGTCTCTTCAATCAACACAGCGCTTTCCTTTACCTGGAGCCTGAGCAGGTAGTCCACGGTGCTGATGATAATATTGACAGTGGTGGTGTTCCCCGTCTGAGTTCTCAGAAAGTTCTGGAAATCTAGAACAAAATAAGAAACGGATGTTGGTATCGGTATGGAGCCCGTGTAGGATAGCATACAGGTGGAATCTCCTCTGCCTGACCTGCCCGGATGTAGTTGCCCATGCCCACATGTAATCCACAGACTCAGAGGAAGCACCTACCGTTGTTGTGGCCCTCACACAGGAGCTGCAGGAACCTAAAGAGGTCCTTGGTGAACTCATCATTCTGCAACACCTTGGAACCTGGGGCGAGGGAGAAGGGATTGATGTTCGGCCCAACGTTCTTCACATCAACCTCATGTGCATGTGCAACACTGGCTCAGCGATCCACTCCATTCCCTCCATTAAGATGCATGTTTCTCAAGACAGGTAACATCCGTAAGATGCAAGACTTAAGACCTCCGCATGTACACACGTATGTTGTGTACCTATGACACCTTCAAAAGTCACTTTATAACTAATTATATGAATGTAAATCGATATAAATGGCAGATTCAAGTTACAATAAAAGGCTGTGTTGCTGATTCACCCGAGCAAAGCTTTGGCATGTCTGACACACAAAGCTTTGGGGACTGTTTGTTCCTTTAAAAAGTGCATGTGTTAGTATACTCAACACATAGAGACATATGCTGTACAGGAGGGGTTTCTACAAAGAACACAAGCAGTTACTTCTATTGCAGGGGTAGAGACCGTATAGGTGTGTTTAGGGGGAGCGGGGGGGCGGTGGATAGCTGATTGATGATACTACTGATTCAAATGCCGGGTGACGTAGGTGCATGCATGTGCTTTTTCAGTTCAGAGCACGAGTGGAGTTATGGGCATTCATAATGAGGGAGGAGTTGGGGGGAGGAAAGCGAGGAGGAGGAGGAGGAATAAGAGGAGGAGATGGCGGAGGAGGAGGAGGAATCTAGGGGGCAGGAGGCTGCTGTGCAAATAGCCACCGGGTTGGTGTTTTTTTTATTTAAAGGAAACAAGTAAAATCTAAACCATGTATTTACCCCGCTCACTCACGTTGACTGCGACCGATGAGTTAAAAACATGACCAGAAGAACACAAACAAACATACATACAAACAAACATACAAAAAAGCAGACATAAGCAAAGGAGAAGACATTGGGTTTCAATCTGAGGAATTAGTAACAGGAGAGAAAGGTATAGATCAATAGCAGTAACTCTACATTATCCACATCACGTTGGGTCACATTTGCATGCCACCACCGTTCCTTAACAGAAACAAGTACTGAACAGGTTCACTCTGTGGCGCGATGCTAGTGTTTCAGGGTACCATTTAATGGTACAGCCTAACAGTTACCATCACTTATGCCTGGGCTGATGAAGTGGAAATGAGTTGGAATATGCATGAGTAAAAACCATCTTTATACTGTATGCAGCCCATCAGAGGATATAGACTGTGTCTGCCATAGACACTATGTGCCAGAGTTCTTGTAACGCACTCTTAACCACATCTTCACCACTTCAATGCGAGTGGGAGGAAGGGCTGGAGGTTCACATTTTCATGTTGATATTTTGAGGGGACAGGGGGACAGACAGTGACTAGACAGGACATACAGTAGCACAGGTTTTCCTGTATGATAAACGTACACGGATGTGAAATGACGTATCACGTGACAGACACAGGGCCATGTGCCACGCGGAGATGAGCTTGTCCAGAAGAAATCATTCAATAAATAAATTGATGAATAAAAAGGCAAAGTAGAGATATTGTGACGCTAATGCAGAGCCATGTGTTTTTCGGTCTCTTAAGGGGCCAATCTACCAGCCAGCTCCAAATAAACATGTAAAATATGTATTCTTCATATAAGAGATTCCACATCTGTTTCATATCAAGGACTGAAGGAGCTTAGTGTGGCACTGATGTCTCTTTATGCATCAGGAATTCATTCTGAATTAAAATGGTTTGTTCATAATTATTAAACATTAGGGTAAAGTGTTATATTAGCCGGTCCATATGCTGTCCAAACATAAATTTGATTTTTGTTCACAGTTGCAGGCTATTAATGTCTGTGTGTGTCCTGTCTGTGTTCGTTATAATGTCTCTTCATACGGTACGTGACGGGGCAACCTTCCATTCTAATATAAAAAATCATGTTAATTTGGTAGAAAAACAACATTAAAAGCTGTGTCAGTGATGCGGTTCTCTTGATGTTATTTCGGTCTCCTCACTTACTTGATCCCTCCTCAGTAACCATGCCCAGACCTTCTGCCTTGTTTTGCCTCTCAAAAGCATTCAGGTCCAGGACACTGCAGAAACACAACCAACACATTGATCCATGTTTCGCTGATCCATCCCGACATCTCACATGAATGAATGTCTCAGAAGGTCCTCAGCAGGACTTTTACCTGCACGACATCATGAGTCCCGACAAACTCTTGAAGAACCCAACGTCCCTTTTCTCTTTCAGGTAGTCCAGCATTTTCTGCATTGGTTTAAAAACGCACCGTCAACAGTTAACAGTGCATAGCCAACACGGCGAGCGACCACACCCCGTTCCCGGTGGATCATTGCAACATACCTGCTGCACGACTATGTTCCCCCCGTTGAGAATGGAGATGCCGAGTTTGAGCGTAAAGGTCACCATGGGACCGAGCCGACCTGAAAATAGAAATAAAACCAAATAAATCATCATTGTTGTTCATTTAATTATTTTTTCCAACAAAAATGTTTTGTGCAGGTGAAGGGGTGTACTCGCATGTGAATATATCTTAGAGTGGGTACACTGGTAGAAACCGTTTGAGAACCACTGATCTACAGGGCGGGGGACGGTAAGGCGCCTGACCTTTGCTGGCGCTGATCATCTGGAGCACCATCTCTGCAGCGCCGCGGTCGTGCAGCCGGGCCTGCTGGTAGAGGGTCTTCTGTTTCTCCATCTCCTTTTCCTGGGATAGAAAACAACACGCAGGCCCGCTGAATCAGGTCAAAGGTCAGGACGACGGTCGGGCTTGCTGCCCGCTCAGAGCCCGTCCACATGGTGGGGGAGGAGGCTGGAACCCGGGGGGCAGGCACTGGAGTACCTCAAAGGTTTTCTCCCTCTCCTCCTCGTAGTGCTCCTCTTCGTCTTCGGCGCAGCTCTGGAAGAAACGTTGAACGGGTCAGACGCGGTGTGAGGAGGGATGTGAGGAACAGCACAGGAACACCAACGCAGTAGTCACTGCACCTTACCTTGGCCATCATGTCTGCATAGGCAATGTAGAGTGGGTCCTCCTCCAACCAACTGGGAAGTGATCCAATCATTTCATACAATTAAAAAAAATACTTTCACCTGTTTGAAAGTGACAAAGTAGTAACTGCAATCTCATGTTACCACAAATGGAAATGATCTAGTGGAAGACCACAAACATCCAGCGTGATGGAGCGTTGTTGTCATGGTAGCCAGGTGTGTTTCTGAGCGATGGATAGAGGGAGGCTGAAAGAGGGAGATAAAGAGAGAGAGAGAGCGACAGAGAGAGAGAGAGAGAGAGACAGAGAGAGACAGAGACAGAGAGAGAGAGAGAGAGAGAGAGAGAGAGAGAGCGACAGAGAGAGAGAGAGCGACAGAGAGAGCGACAGACAGAGAGAGACAGAGACAGAGAGAGAGAGAGAGAGAGAGCCTACCTGCACTCTGTCAGGGCGTTGTGGCTGAAGTGCAGGATGAGTTGATGGAGAGGGTCTGGCTGCGTGTCCACCACCTCTTCCTCCTCCTCCTCCACCTTGGGCTGGGTTTTCTGCACACACCCACGCGTGTCAGTGTGTGTGTAAGCAACCATCCGTGAAGAACATTACCACTTCAATATGGGCCATGTGCTGTCTGTGCCAGTGGGGGGTCCGATACACTGCGGCACCTCCTATGCGTCTAATGAGCTGTGGCATCCGCCCTGCGCCTAACTGTGTTGTACATGGGTTCATCAGTGTTCAGGGCGCGCTGCTTTATGCATTCTAGAGCAGCTAGACATGAAGTGGCAACAGGTAACCGGGCAGATTGGGATTGTAATGCCGCACGCACTATGCATCACAAATGCAGGTATCGACGCACAGACGCATGCATTGAAGCACACAATGGACATGCCCACACGCTCACAGAACGACGTATCTGCACACGCAGGCATACACACACACACACACACACACACACACATGCACACACACACACAGGCCAGCCAGATGATGAGATATGTTATCAACTGTGCAGTGTTAAAGAGCTGAAGTAAGCATGAATCTGAGCGCCTGTTTACCAAACTGCAATGATCTGCCAATTTATCCTGAATCAAACCCCTAATTGACTGTGATCTCCAATCAGATAAACTGTGCTCTCAGAGTGCCGCCAGCCACGACAATTAACCACCGCCGCCGCCCTCCCCCCTCCCCCCCACGGGGTCTGCGATGATAGACGCTCTTTTAAGAGGAATTCCTGTTAAGTTGTCCAGAAAGCAGCCGCGGGGGCGTTCATTTCCTGGTCTTCCGGCACAACAAATTCCTCAAAACGACAGTGAAGACGAGGAGAATGCAAAGAGCACGGAGCATTAAGGGAAGACACCGTATCTCTCGGTGAGGTTAATCAGGAAGCGGGAAGAGGGGCCCCGTAGGGCCCTCTCCTACCGCTGCCTCAGAGACGCGCAGCCTCACGACTCAGAGGGCACTCTGTCTACAGGGGGACGGCACCGACGTCACAAAGATGTCATCAGCGGCGATGACGTCAGCACTGACGTCATCAGCGGCGATGTCATAAGCGGTGATGTCATCAGCGGTGATGTCATGCTCCTCGCCTCAGAGCGAACAGGCAGGGGAAAACTTTAAGACGCACGACACACTGACGAGTGACCACGTGACACCGAGGCGGGGCCTAGGAAGCCCACAATGCATAGCAGGGGCCCAGGTGACTGCGTGGTTTAGGGTGCGGGTCAAGGTTGTGGTGGGTGGTACTTACTGCCAGGTCCTGCACTAGCCTCTCCTCAAAGGAGTACTCCTCTGTCTCTATCCATATTCTCTGATAGGCCTGGAGGAAGAGGTTAATAGAGCGGTGCCTAGGAAGGGGGGCGACATTAGACCGGGGTTAGGTAGGAGCTCAGCAGGGGGAGGACAGGGGGTTAATGCCAGGTTAGTAACACGGTCCAGCTGGCCACCTTCAGGGGGAGAGAAACACTGTGAGTGGCTGAGGCCTGTTGAGGGAGCGCTGAGGGACACGCCCTCTGTTGACATGAGCGGTCCCTCCACAACAGACCCCCTCCAAACCCACCATCATTATCCATAATTGATCCATCTCTTACAAAAAAAAAGGAAAAAACACCTGATCAAAGTAGAATGTAATACAATCGCTTCTATTCAGACTGCGTCTTTTTCTTTGGACAGACATAATATCAAAGGCAGACCGGTTGGGGAAAGAAAGTTTGACACGGGGTTGACGTTCATCTTGCCAAACACGGATGGAGAAAGGGCAGGGGAGCAGGGGGGGGAGGGGGGTGCAGTTTAGTCAGGGAATCAAAGGTCAGAACGAGGTGCTTGATGAAGGTCAGAGCACAGAGCTTCTTAGGGCTACGTTACCGTGAGCATGGAGAGCAGACTGTCACAGTCTGTGTTCTCATGCATCTCCTCCAGCCACATAAGTCGGAAGGCATTCAGGAGGTAATTATTACTGGTATGCCTAAACAGTGGGCGGGCGGGTAGGTGTAATTCAGTGGGAAATTCAGGGGGGGTGAAGGATAAGGATGAAATAAAATAAAAGTATAGTAGATAATAAAAACACAGAGGGAGAAAACACAAAGCCTGTTTTAGTAAGTGGAGAAAAATGAAAAAAAAACAGACCTAACTGAGTGAAAGCCAAAACAACATTTCACCCATTTTCCCAGGGAATGATTTAATTACAGCACAGCTCACACACACGCTCACGGCAGGCAGACGTCTTGTGCTCACCTATCTCTATCCTGTGCATTGTGTGCAGCTAGAGCCTTAATTACTGCCTGGGCTGATACATCCACCAGAGTGAAAACAACAGGGGGAGGAAGATGAGTCACGCTGTCGGACAGGAGGCGCTTGTCTGATCCCCCCCCCCCTCCCGCACCCCACCCCAGGCTGAGACACATAATTGCTATATCCCACCCCCCCTCCACACACACACACACACACACACACACACACACACACACACACACACACACACACACACACACACACACACACACACACGCATGCAAGCACAAACTCACACACGCACACAAACACACCCAGCGCATGCATGCACGCACACATACACACACACACCCTCCACTACTGTAGCTTCTCCGCCTGGCCCCGCATTGATTGAGTTACAGAGCAACAGGCCGTGAAATTGGTTGTGTCCCTTTCCCTGGTTCTTCCAGAACAGCTGGCGGCCCAGCATTTGTCCTGTAGATTGGTGGGGTGGCGCGGAGGTCTGGATATTAATTCAGGGTCAGAACCCAGGAGGGAAGAGAAATGAAACGGCGGTGGAGTGGAGGAGAGAAGATTAAATATTTCGAGGGGTGGATATAGAAAGGTGAAGCAGTGCCTTGCTCAAGGTGTGCTCAGCTGTAGTGGCTGCTAAACATGGCTGTCCAGGTGACCAGAGGCACTGTCAAGGATTTATTTGAAAGAAATGAAGGAGAAAAGATAGTATTGATTCGTGGATTCGAGTTTTAAACTGTATCAACAGTTCCCATCGCTGCCGTCTTATTTCCTCTGGATCTCCATTTAGATTGGATAATAGAACCGATTTATTACTGTGAGACGCTATCAGCAAAGCCTATTTTTTTTACCATTAACACAGTTTGTTTTTCAACCAAGACACTGAACGTCAGCCTCAAGACGACACTTAAATCAAGACTTCGAAAATGATACAAGGATCTAGCAGAGCCCCCAGTACCAGGGCTGATCAGCCTTAACGGCAGGGGGATCATGCGGTACACATAACAGCAGCAGGTGGTCCAACGGTACCTGGGGAGGTTGTAGAGAGGAGCCATACGGAAGCAGGCCACCACCGCCCGCTTCCTCTGCTTGGACAGCAGCTTCTGCCAAACACACTTCTTAGACCTCAGCGGCTGCTCCACCTGAGGCCATCAGGAGGACACTTGTGAGTGGGGGGGGGGGGGTGGTCATCTGTTAGTAGCAATGCCCATTGTGGACTTATTTTCAGTACAATATTCCAAAATCATCCCATGAACTTAAGCACCCATTGTAGGTTGTACGTCCTGGCATTTAAAAAAATAGTACTTAGCATTGTGTAGCATCTTATCCTATCTTTGTTGTGTACAGGGAATGGGTTAATTGTTAGTGCTAGGCACTTGGTTCTTTCTTTGAGCATCCTTACTGTACCAACAGCGATATATTGTTTCTCTTTCTTCTGACAAATATACTTATTGTAAGGCGCTTTGGATAAAAGCGTCTTATAAATGCCCTAAAGGTAAATGTCAATGTATGTAGCAAACTTAATGAATTATGTGTGAAAGTATCTGTTTTGGTTACATTACGCCAGAAAAGAAACGGAAAGGAAAACATCAATTTGGGATTGGACCCCCTTGCGTCTCTACGGGGGAGGGTCCGGTCTGAGGGGGCGGGGGGGGGGGGGACTGACCTGCTCTAGGTTGAAGACGGCGGCGGAGATGCTCTGGATGCGGTTAACGGTCCGGCCTGGATCAGCGTGGCCCTCGCTCTTCACCACTACGTTCTTGTAGAGGTTCAGCTGCCAGCGCACCGCCGGGTCCTCCGACTGGGGGGGAGGGGGGAGGTTAAGGTGGGGGGGGGGGGGGGGGGGGGGCACGAAGGTAGACACCAAAGATACCAATCGATGTTCGGTGATCATCATGCCTACCTTTTCCTGAAGGTGTAGATTCTGCCGGATGTGGTCTTTGACCTCATCGTCTGAGTCTTTCTTTTGAGTGAAAAGGGGGATTAAAGAATCATCAGGCTGTACAGAAGTATTACTACAGTCCTAAATATTGTCTGATTTGCAGACTTAATTGCATTGCACAACTAAAGTTAAGGGCCAGATTATCATCTTGAAATAAGATCAAGTGTCACCTTCATCTTTCCAAAAGATATCTCTAGTTCCGATATAAGTGTTTTTAGAGGTACAACTTTCAGTCAAATATATCGCTAAATATAATTGTTTTGTCCAATACTAATGCATGGATTATTTTTCGATATTGACTTGACATTTAGCATAAACCCTCATCAAACAATAAATGTCATCAAGGAAATACATCCAACATAACAGTAACAATAAACACAATGGACAACCAACTAAATAAATCAATATGCTGTTTGTTTCTTTAGTCCGCCTTCGGCCGTTCTTTCTCCCGGTTCCCCGGGCCGGCGCCCCTGTGCCCCGGGGCTCACCAGGAGGTAGCGGTTCTTGGCCAGCGAGATGAGCTCCTGGTCCCCTGGGGTGCACATGTTCAGGCCGATGGGCAGCATCTTCTTCAGCGCCGCCACGATCAGCGAGGTCTGGATGGAGTAGAACTCCCCGCGCCGCTTCTTGTGCTTCCGCTCCTGGTCCTGCCCTCCAGACTGGAAGCATTTTGGACACAACGGAGGCCGATGTCACACACACGTAGAAAAGTCAACAGGTATTTAGAGGTGAAATGTCACAGAAAGTGTTGTTGTTCGTGTCCTCTTTAAAGCTTTGATGTGTTTCATGCCTCTGCATGTCCTTTGGCAATGTGATTCATGAGTTTAGGTTTTAGTATTTAGCGTGAGCTTATCTACAGAGGGAGCCCTCCAATTTGATAAATGTCAAGACACAAGTAAAAAAATAACATTTTTCAACAGCAGACAACCCTGCATCCCAGACTCAAGCATTGTCCAGTGACGCATCTACAAAAGTTTAGGTGGATGCTGAAAATCCATAACAGAACATCGCTTTCCTGTTTGCTCATAGAGTAACAAGCACTGAGGGCCTACAGAGACAAAGTGGAGTGGTTGGCTCAGAGGAACTACTCATTTCTGGAATCACACACATGCACACACACAGACACACACAAACACACACACACAAATCCTGAGGTGTCATGGCTTCCACTTCACACAGAACTAGCAGAGCTTTACTCTTGGTTCTTAATCCAATAAAGTTTTAAAGAAGTTCACACCAGCTGGACTCTGAACCTGTGGGAACACAAGCTGAGGTCTACCTTAGACATCTTGGTCTTGTTATCCCCGGTCAGGAAGGACAGGTTGTTGATCTCGTTCTGCACCACAAAGTTCTGCTCCTCCCGTTTGAAGTTCTGCACAAAGAAGGAGATTCCAACAGTGCAAAGCAGCCGTCTGTTAGTCAGAGCCAGCTGCACTGGAAGCAGGCCTGCTGGGACTACTTAATGTGGTGTTTGTGAGTCACTACTCACGTGGGATTTGCACCACAGGATGAATATCTCTGCCACCATTCTGAAGAGCTCGTTGGAGTCCCGGTCCGGCTCTTTGAGCCACCGAGATCTACGCGAGAAACGTAAAAAAACGTCATTCATAACCACACGCACACACGCAAACGCACACGCACACACACACACACACACGCACACACACACACACACACAATGTCAATGTCATGAAAGAGAATCCATGTTACATATTGAAAGTAAATTGTTGATGTGGCTTTAAGTGAACAGCGTGAAGTGCAAACCATCAATCGCTGTAAACCACTCAGCACCTCAACCATCCATTTTCTCATGTTTTCATCTCTTAACATAAAAAAAGGGAATTATTCGAAATGAACAACAATAACCTAATTCCAATTAAGGCCAGTGAACCCGAAAAAACTACCCATCATGCCCCAGGCCCACCTGTTGTTGTCCACGTAGCGGATGAGCATGGGGTAGAAGGCGTACAGGTCCCGGCAGAGCACGGCGAACTCGTCCAGGATGAGCAGCTCGGCCTCCTGGGTGTCCCCCTTGCTGTCGGCCTTCAGCAGCTCTTCCTCGCCCACCACCTTCACCGTCTTCTTCTTCAGCTTGTCCAGCGTGGGCAGGAAGTGGCTCTTCAGCAGGTCGGCCCGCGCCTTGCTGATGATGGGCTGCACGTAGACTGAGGAAGGATGGGAACGTGGTTAGAGTGGTGAAGTGGTAAAGGGGGTTCAGGGGAATTCTGGTGAAGCCTTTGGATGGACGCGAGTCGTACAACACTAGTTTGGCTTTTAGTTGTCTTGTCACTTCAGCCAGCATGACAATAAGGACGGTAAGTCATTAAGGTACAATGACAATAACAGAATATACGGGATCCCGCGATCATCAATAAAAATGACATCCACTTTCAATCATTTACATTCGCATATATATATGACGATATACGATTGTGTGTAGAACGAAGATATTTAAATATTTCGTTGATCCTCCTATTTTGAATTTATAACCTTTTTTTTATTTCCAATCTGGGAGAAATCTGGAGAATTCTGGGAGAAATCTGGAAGAAATCTGGGAGAAATCTCCACACGACCCTATCACACGCCTCTCCGGTTCCACCCCTCTCACCCCCCCCCCCCTCCCCCCATCCCGTACCGGCGATCCTCTTCATCCAGGACGCCTCGTCGATGCCCAGGTTGCTGTTGAGGATCTTCAGGATGTTCCCCAGCAGCAGGCTGAGGTGCTCCGAGGTGACGGTGGTGCAGCAGAGGCAGCCCCCGCTGGCCGGCTGGTTCTCGGGCCCCCGCTCCCACCAGTACGACAGGTAGTTGCAGAGCATGGGCAGCACCACCTCGATGACGTGGGGCATCTCCGTGTAGCGGGCGCCCGACTCGGCCATGTCGTTGATGTCCTTCATCAGGCCCGCCAGGCGGGGCATCTCGGGACACATGTCCTCCACCGAGTCGGGCATGCCGTGGTCTGGACACACACGCACACACACACGCATGCACACACACGCACACACACACGCACACACACACACGCACACACAATTGCACAGGAGACTTAAAGGTCAACATGGGATTCATTTTAGTAGCATAGTATATCATAGTGTCAACGTCATTGATTTTGCATCCTAGAATTCCCAATATCAGCACAACGTCAGCATTAAAGAGATACAAGGGACATCTAAAGTATATTTATTATGGTGGATCTATCTGTAATGTTTTTATATTTCTATATCATATATATTAATCCCCCTAAAGAATCTTTATATTTTATTTCAATTCAATGTTGATATATATATATTTATAAATATATATATATAGCATATATATTTAAAAACAAAAAAACGGCTTGATCTCATAATCACAACAAAACAAGTGACCCATGTGTCAGGACTCCTCCACCCCCTCATTCCCTCTAACGCTGGGGTGCTCTTCCTCACTGGCCCCTCTCCGGCCCTCCCTCTGGCCCCTCTCCGGCCCTCCCTCTGGCCCCTCTCCGGCCCTCCCTCTGGCCCCTCTCCGGCCCTCCCTCTGGCCCCTCTCCGGCCCTCCCTCTGGCCCCTCTCCGGCCCTCCCTCTGGCCCCTCTCCGGCCCTCCCTCTGGCCCCTCTCCGGCCCTCCCTCTGGCCCCTCTCCGCTCCTCTGTGGCCCCTCTCCGGCCCTCCATCCGGCCCTCCCTCTGGCCCCACTCCGGCCCTCCCTTTGGCCCCTCTCCGGCCCTCCATCCAGCCCTCCCTCTGGCCCCACTCCGGCTCTCCCTCTGGCCCCACTCCGGCCCTCCCTTTGGCCCCTCACTGGCCCCTCTCCGGCCCTCCCTCTGGCCCCTCTCCGGCCCTCCCTCTGGCCCCTCTCCGGCCCTCCCTCCGGCCCTCCCTCCGGCCCCACTCCGGCCCTCCCTTTGGCCCCTCACTGGCCCCTCTCCGGCCCCTCTCCGGCCCTCCCTCTGGCCCCTGACGCTGGCTGCCCGACTTACTGGCTCGCTCCCGGACCGACTTGGTGTTGAACACGGAGCAGGGGTTGTAGGCGTTCAGCTGGGGCTCCAGGAAGGCCACGGGCAGCGCCCCCGCCAGGGTGGCCAGGCACTCCCCCAGGGCCGGCAGCTGCCTGGTGGGAGGGGGGAGGGATGGGGGTAGGGGGGGATGGAGGTGAGGAACAGAAGAATTAACAGGGCTTCTTTGCAGCCATCATATCAGGAACAATCATTTGTAAAAAATAATTATATTGTTTTAGGAAAACCTGCTTATATTGTCATAATATTACTAATCTAATTCGGAGAAGTTACCCGGTGTATAAATATTGTTATGATAATGATAGCGCTAATTTGACAATTTGTATAATTGTATGGTTTCGATTTGATTGCTTATGAATGTTAAATAAACAAATACAAAGTCAAACTCATAAACACAATGTGTGGTACCTTTCCACGTAGATGTTCTTCCCCGTGCCCAGGGCGTAGAGGCTGTTCAGGATCCGATAGCAGGACACCTGCAGGTCATCCACTGTGGCACAATCAAACAACACGCATCAAGCCCCCGGACACCACAGAAACACCTCCCTTCAGGTCCCGACTCTGTACAACCACCCCGCCCATCCCCTCCTACCCATCTTACACACTTATTGTATGTTGTACGTCCTGCCACTTAATGTACACAGTTATTGTATGTTGTACGTCCTGGCACTTAATGTACCCACTTGTTGTGTGTATTGTATCTTACAACTTATTGTGCTGCATTTGTTTTATACGGGGAATGGGTTACCTAACAATTGTTAGTGCTTTGCACTTGGTTCTATGAACATCCTTACTGTACCGACAGTGATATATTGTTGTTTCTCTTTCTTCTGACAAATGTACTGCCTGGAAGTCGCTTTGGCTAAAAGCGTCTGCTGAATGCCCTACACATGTCAACGTAAACATCTCCACGCCTCTGAACTCACGGAGCAGGTCCACGCCGAAGTGGTGCTGGGTGATGTGCTGGAAGAGGGCCGTGAGGATGGGCAGCAGCGCCACCGTGGTGTAGTTGATGTTCTGCGACACGCCCTTCATCTGCGAGCGCGAGTGCGTGAACTTCCCCAGCTTGAGGTTCTCGAACGTCTTCTCCAGGTCCTCGGCCGCGTTCTCGAAGAACGTCCGGAGGCCCGCCTTCACCGGTTCCGAGCCAGATTTCATCACCGTCCTGCAGGGGGAGGTGAGAGGAGATGAGCCACCGGGACGAGGGGGGATGGGTGTGTGGGTGGGGGTCTACCAGTGGACCGGTGTACAGCGATTAGACCTCTCCCCTCCCCTGGTCCTGTCAGATGACATGCACTGATTCCAGTATTGTGCATGAACACGCCAAAAGAGCAGCATGCATTGATGGTGCTCACATATGATGAACTGAACGGTGAACTGAACGTTCCCACTTGCAGCTATTGACGGGTGCTCGCTCACGCACTGGCGGCTGCAGTTAGCTTTGTTCTTCACTTTCTGCATAATATGAACCATTGTTTAAGTGGTAAAACATATACTCGCATCGTTTTTTCTTGGCTTTTAAAAGTAATCTTGATTCTAAAGTAATTAATTTAGTTTGGGCAGCGGGCAGTGGCAATGATTGGGGGGCTGTGAATGGATGGGCAGGAGGAGGATCTAATGAAAATAAATGTAATAGCATGAAAAAAAGCAGAAATGAACGTGAACAGTTCATCTTCTGGGACTGTCAACCTAGTTCAAAATTAAAAATTGTGAACTATGAACATGAACTACTTAATTTTAATCTGTGTGAACTGAACATTGAGCTATCTTTTGTGAAGTGTGAACTTGCACTACACTGACCGATTCCTCCTATGGCTGTTCCAAAGAGAACGAGTTTAAAAGCGTGGGCATAATACACCCCATAAACAGCTGAATAAAACGCAGCACTGCAACGAATCGGAGACGGTGTGTTTGGTTTGTGTATCTTGTTTTTTACCTGTGGCGGTTTTCATTTTTGGCATGGCATTTCACATTGCGTAACATCCCATAATGAGCGCTGCTGCCGCTTAACTTAGCCCCTTACGCAGCGCCACGGGAACGAGGACGTCAGAGGCAGCTCCCATGGATGCAGCTGTTGGCACGGCGACGCTGGCCGCACGCTTTGGTACACTTGCATGATTTAACCACGTCACAACTTGTGCGTTACATTAACACACAGAGCACGGGCGTCCGCTCACAGAGAACAACAGACGCCTGCAGCCAGAATGCACACACGTACTAAGCAGGCTCTGGCCTTGTTTGGAGACCATAGGGGATCTGTGTTAATGTCAGCATCTCCCACGCGTCCCACTAACCCAGAACAGGGTGTGGAGTGCCTAGAGGCCAAAGACCCTCCACAAGGAAGAAAGGGGAACGGTACCATGCACAACAGCCTTTCCCCGAAAGGCAAGCACTTAGAGAAGTCCTGGAGAATCGGTAGTATCCAGCACACCTGCTGCATAGCTACCAATGGGGAACACCTGCCGGCCATGAGGCACGAAGAGAGTGAGCCAGCTATAAAGGGAGAGAGAACCTCTCCCCGCGAGGAAGGATTGTGGCAACTTCCCCTAATATGGTGAGGGGTAAGCGGCCAGTGGCACTTAAGAGGAACCCCCTACGAGAGCGGGGACACTAGGAGAGAGGGACTTATTGTGTGTGCTGACTACTGTCTCTCACCGCCGTTACTTTTGTCGTCCACCCAGACTCCAGTCGACCCTGAAGGTCTCCCAGGAAACCTACCCTGGACCGAGAAGAATTTACATTGGACTTCACCCTCTGCCTTGCCCTCACTGTTTTAAATAAAGCCCCTTTGTTACTGTTGCCCAAAACCAAAGTCGACCTTGTCTCAGTCAAACGGCCACAAGGGCCTCTTTTCTTAACACGCTAGCCGCCTCACTTTATGATCGTAGTTCTATCAGAGCTTTTGTTTATGACGTTAACATTAGGTCATTTTGCCCGGTAGCTTTTAATCAAAGCAAATCAAAAATGGGATTAACCAAAGCATACATCAGTAGTAAGTAAAGCGAACGCCAGGAGGTGAACAGACAAGACCCGCTGGGGATGACCTTCAAACTCGTCAGGCAATATGGTTCTCACCTGGTGTCCAAGGTATGTGCCAAGATATGGAGACAGCTGACCATGGTGGTGGAGTCACTACCTATAGTATACAGACACGTGCAAATACACACACACGCGCACAGTCACAGACACGCACAGACGCACAGAAAAAACATGAGGAAGGATCAAGGAGACAGATTAAGGACAGATAAATCTCACAAATACCTTCTCTACATCTAAATACATACAACATAAAACCAAAGCCATTGTTTAAAAGGGTTTAAGTCCCACATGATCACACCTTACACATGCACACACACACACACACAGAAACACTTGATGCATGCACACACAGACACTGCCCAAAGAGGAATTAGCGGTCTTACCAAAGAGGGAAATCCTATGTCTCACAAGAGCTGCTAACTTACAGAACAGGCTGAAAGAGTAGAGGAACAGAGGGGACGGAAGACGAAGGAGACAAAGAAGAGGGAGAAAACACTGAATTCAGGAGGCACAGCGACAGAGAGGTGTGTTGTCAGAGTTTGGCAGAGGGGAGTGGGCGACCGGGGTACCTGGTGACCATTTCCTTCTCCTTGTTGGAGGCGTAGCCGCTGCTGCTCAGGTTCTTATTGGGCGAGGAGAGGAAGTAGAGCGAGTGGTTCTTGAAGTACTGGTCGATGAGAGGGAGGAGGACCTGCGAGAGGACGAAGAGGTGATGAAGGCGGGACGTCCGATTGAGTGACACCGTGTTTCCTTGTGTTTGTTGGTAGGGTTCAGACTCACTTTGGCAAAGAACTTGATCTCCTGCTCATGAGGGGACCTGTCGGTTTTTCCACTGATGGCCATGGACTCTAGAGTTAGAACGTGGTTTATAATATTTAGATTAATTATTAACAACTTGGAAAATCGTCTTCATCCAAATTAACATGTCATCGTCATCATTATCGTCATTATTGTTCATGACATCATCTTTGTGTCAATCATCATCAACACCATCGTCATCATCATCACCAGCATTATAATCACCACAATCATCATGACCATCACCATCATTATCCCTATCATCACCGTCACCATTCCCATCATCCCACTATTATCACAAGGGGCTGGACAAAATATCGATACGGCAATATATCATCGCTCTTTATTTTGCGATATGAGAATCGATACGCTGGCACAGAATATATATATTTTTGAACCCATTAATTTTCAATTTTTTACATATTTTTTAAGACGTGTAACTGAAAAACGAATTTAACCCATGAATAAAGACAAAGATAGAGCACTTAATCACCTATCATGATGAATCGTTATAGGATTGTCTAACAATATATAGATTATCGCAGAATTGCTGTATCGCGATATTATGGGTTCCGTGGACCATGTCTCGCGTATCGTACTGTATCGGTAGATAACCCGTGGTTCCCTTCCCTTATTATCACTATCCCCCTATCACAGTGTTTTCTGGGGTCCCTGGAGAGAAAACTCCTTGGGGCGCCAGGGGGGGGCTTCCTACCCAGGTGGGCGATGAACTCGTGGGCCGAGTCCACGTACTTCAGCAGCTTCTTGAGGAACTTGTATGCAAACCTCTTCTCCATCGACGACGAGTCCTGCTCCATGTCCTTCATGCCTCTGCCACGCGCACACACACATAAGCAAACACAAACACACACAAGCAAACGCACAAACACACAAACAAGAATAGACATTTTGATGTTAATGCATGAAATGTTATAATGTTGATATAATAATGCAAAAAATCGACTGAAAAATAACTATACTATCCTAAATAAAAAAAAGTGGCAAAGCGGATTTTAATTGAGAAGGGAAATTGGAGTACCAGGTTTTGAGCCAAATCAATAACATGGAGCAGGAATTCTACTTTCACAGCGGGCAAGCGGGTATGAGGAGCTGCAGCAAGTCAAACGGAGAAACAATTAACCTTGTGGTGACGTAGCCATTGATCTGCAGGAAGCGGAACAGATCCTGGGCCTTCTCTCGATCCCGCGCCTTCTCCTTCGCCGTCAGCGTGTCGTAGGGTACCAGCAGAGGGTGTGTTCCCCCGCCTGAACACACACACACACACACACACACACACACACACACACACACACACACACACACACACACACACACACACACACACACACACACACACACACACACACACAGAGCAGGCGGTTATGCTCAGTAACTGAGCATCGTTCATGGCTGACTGAATACAGCTATTTCCTGAATGTCTCTATCTGACAGCAGCGGCTTTAGTGGAATCCTTTGCTACTCTGATCTCTGAAACACACACACATGCGCTCGCACACACACATACACACACTCACACAGACACACACCCACACTCACACACGCCATACTCAAATTCACAAAAAAACGTAATTCCCTTACACTATCAGTTCTGTATGTGTGTGCGTGTTTGTGTGTGTGGTTGTATGTCTGTGCGTGTTTGTGTGTGCGTGTGTGTGTGTTAGTGTGTGATTGCACATGTGTGTGTGTGTGTGCATATGTCTGACTGTGTGTGTGCATATGTGCTTGTGTGTGTGTGAGTTCGCGTGTGTATGTGTGTGTGTCCCAGGTGGGATCAACCACACTAGGGAGTCACCTTTGCTTCCAAGGTCACTCTTTTTCTTCTTCGCCCAGATGTTATGATAATTCTCCGCCAGCACATCCACCATGCCCTTGGGAAACACATACACAGTGTCACACCATCATTACCATGATTATGCATGCATGGGATAACCATAATGAACATAGCCTTAAGAGACAGATATATAGATAACACTCATCAGCTCAATGTATAGAGATAATCACCTGCAAGTCTCTGGACAGCACCACGTTGCTTGTGTCTATTGGAGTTGGGTTAAAACCGTTTGCCTGTAAATGTTCCAAACATAAAAATGTGTGTCCAGTAAGTGGATTATTTCATAGTATTCCTGTCAGTTCTTTTCTTTGTCTTCTCGCTAGCCTCATAGCATAATTTCCTAAGTCATATTTTGGCCACATTGTTATATCTAGCCTAACTCTACTCTCCTAACGCAGCTGATTCACTGAGCCTCAGTGGCTCTATCCTAAGCCAATCAGACTGTTTCTTACATTCCATAAGCTCTATCCGCCTAAGTCTTCTATTTGTCTCAGTCATTTTTTAAATACGAGATTAATCGTAAACTATGACTTAGGCAATTATACTGTGAGGCTGACGAATACACCGTTGAGGAATATGCAGTCAATTTCGGGCGTTGCTATCGACCCAACCTGGGATGCCTGGGAGATTTTGCGCATCTTCTCGCTCTGTTGAGACATGCTCTCTCCATCCTTGGAGCGGTCCACCACCCAGCCCATGGCCAGCATGCTCCTGAGGGTGTCTCTGATGGGCCAGCGGTAGATGTCCTTCTCCTGGGGTCAGCAGACGAGGACCGTATTATCCATCAAGCATTATATTTAAAACAATTTCAATTTCGGACATAAACTGACTTCTTATGTCAAAGTGGTCGACAAACACCGAGGATGATTGTGTTCATTTTCCTTCTTATTGATCCATGTTAAACCGTTTCTATCATTGCTTATAGAAATCAATACATTTGTATATATTTCTATGTTCATATTTCTTATATTAAGTTTTTCTAAATATTGATCGTGCAGAATCCTGAACAATCCAGCTTTTACGTCATTCCTGATCCTATTCCACTCTTCTTCTAGGGAGGACATTTCTGCTCACTGCACCTTCTCTGTCAGGCCCTTGTACATCCTGAGCTGGGGGTGAGTCTTGGCCTTCTCATCCACACACTCTCCATACTTCCACCCCAGCAACACCTGGAGGGGACCGAGGGGAAGGGGGTTGCAGTTTAACATTTGAACCACCAGAGGGCGTATCATGCTATGGGATTTTACAACCAAAGGAAAAGACCGAACAACTGATGGCACAATGGTAGAGACTAACCTTTTCGGCTGACCATTTATCATGGGAATGCTCAGCATACTTGTTGGCAAAGTACTCCAGCTTGTCGGTTAGCGATATGCTAGGAAAGGTAAACGCGTGAGATTTAAACCTCAAGGCTACATTAATCCATCCTAGCATGCTTGAAATCCAAGTGAGGCTCCAGAACCACAAGACAGTCAATCATACTAATAAAGTCTATGGCACTTAAAGAGGAGTTACTGTGTTGCTCTCGTCATACCAAAGGTGGATGATATACACACACGCACATACGCACACACACACGCAGCACATACACACTTGCACTCACAAACACAGAGACACACACAGATGTATGTGCAGGCAAACACGCACACAGACACACGCAAACACGCGCGCATGTTGTAAATTGGGACCTACTTGGATGTATTGATCGGCTTGGGGTCAAAGTTGCCGTGGGCGTCGACGGAGGCGGGCTTCTCCACGTTGGTGTTAATGGAGGCATCCACGTAGTCGGGGGGGAGGGCCCCTGAGATGGCACTGAGGCAGGGCATGGCCATCTTGAACAGCTCAGAGTCATACTTCTATGCAGAAAATGAATGAGGTAAGTAGCAGTCCAAAATGTATAAAAGGGTCTAAAAAATATATATACACATTTATTTATCAGAATCAATGTGAATTAATGGAGCAAATTTAAGTACACCATTCAACGCTTCTGTATGCAATTTGAGAGAGAATTTGATTTAATCAATTAAATCGAATTAAATGAAACATTAATCTTTTATTGCGATCTGCATCCATGGGAAACTGAAGCGCCGTTGCACGACTTGGGAGCACTGATGTGGTGAGAACGGGGGTATTGAGGGATTCCGGGGTCCCTGCAGAGACCAGGGACTAATGTGGGATCCTCTTAAGAGAGCTGGGGCCCCAGAGCACCCCAGGCTCGGATCAATGAGGGTGGGGGGGGGACTGGGCTAATATTGATGTTTTCTAGCTCCCGCTCGGCACCGCCTCGCTCTCACCGATGTGCATTAAACGGATTGTGCCGCACCTACCAGTCTTCGTTAGGAGGACATCTCAACGCCGCGTGAAGGAGAGCGCCGTCCGCTAACGTTAGCGTTGCTAGGTAGCCACGCCGCATAGGGCTACATCGATTTGAGCCTGAACCGACGTTCACACCGTGCAAGTTGTGTCAGCGTGTCAGATAGAAATAATAATATATATTTCACTGTTGATGGTATAATAGGAATTACATTATAAAAATATGTTCGATTCCACTTAGGAAAATTATGTTTCTTTTAATGGGATTACCCACTCCGATGAAGCTTTCGGGGACAAGGCAGTGAGAAGAAAAGCATTCACCAGTCAAATTCAATACAATACTACGAGTTACCATTCAAGGACAACCCCAGAAGAGAGCCCCCCACCGTCGACCTCAGCCACACTCCACACACTGTGTGATCAGAGCGGAGAACACTTCATTAAAAGCGGTCCTCATCTCCCTCTGATGGCTTAACATGCACCTCCCCCCCACGAGAAGAGAGAGAAGGCATGAACCCCTCACCCTCTGGGACAGCGAATCAAACACGCCCCAGAAGATCTTCTTGGTGAGGAGCAGCTCTTCGTCCGAGGCCATGCCGTAGCTGCCCCAGCCCGAAGGCAGGCAGTAGTACTTCCAGTTCTGCTCGTAGTGATTGGTCAGCAGCTGGGAGTTGGGGGGGGAGAGGGCAAAGGTCAGCACATTCAGAGTCAAAGACACTCGCTGGTATTCATTTAGTCATTCGTCATTTGACACACAAAAAGAGAGAGAGACATACTGATCAGACATTAGTGTGACTATGTGTGTGTGTGCGAGTGAGCGAGTGCATGCGTGCGTGCGTGCGTGCGTGCGTGCGTGAGTGAGTGAGTGTGTGAGTGTGTGATTGAGTGTGAGTGTGTGCACAGGCTGGCGTTCTGGGCCCTACCCTGAGAGGCATCTTGCAGTACTCGGTCAGCAAGGGCACGTCAAACACCAGCCTCCTCAGCAGCTGCTGCAGCATGGAGGGGCGGAGGTATCTGTAGGGTGACCAATACAGGGAGTTAACCAATAGAGGGAGAGCAGGATGTAGAATTGACCAATAGAGAGAGAGTATGATATGGAATTAACAAATAGAGATACGGTAGGATGTGGGCGAACCAATAGAGAGAGAGTTTGATTGGGGAGAACCAATAGAGACAGTAGGATGTAGGAGACCCAATAGAGAGACAGTATGATGGGGAGAACCAATCGAGAGACAGTAGGATGTAGGAGACCCAATAGAGAGACTGTATGATGTAGGAGACCCAGTAGAGAGACAGTAGGATGTAGGAGAACCAATCGAGAGACAGTAGGATGTAGGAGACCTAATAGAGACAGTAGGATGTAGGAGACCCAATAGAGAGACATTATGATGGGGAGAACCAATAGAGAGACAGTAGGATGTCTTTATGACAACAGCCCCTTCATACACAAACCAATTTGGCCTCAGTCTCGTCTGATGGCATTTAACGACGGGGATATTTTTAGCACAATAAGAGGCCCTTGAGCGTGCTAACCTGACATTAGGAAGGGGATATAAAAAATCCTCCCATGTTTCTCCCACTCCCAGAACGGCAATGCTGTTTCTATTTTTAGCTCAACTTCTGGAGCTTCTCCGAAAGACGAAAAATATTTTGAGAGTTAACACGTGTATTCCTAAAGGTGCGAACACACCAAGCGCGTTACTCGCGTACGACGCGTATAAAATTGGCAATTTTTCCATAGGGAACCATTGGTTTACGCGCGTATGAGACGCGTACACGCGTAAAGCAACATTTTACTCGCGTTAGGGGCGTATGAGGCGCGTATATATACGCGCGTATATATACGCGCGTACATATACGCGCGTACGCGAGGAGTTCAAAAAATTGAACTTTTTACGCTCATACGCGCCGCAATAGCCAATCAGCGTTGAGCTTGACCCGACGTCACTGGCAGAGAGTAGTGAGCTTGGACAGAAGCATACGGCCGACATCTTTCTTTATTCTGTGGAAATAGTAACATAGTTACGCCATTAAATGCTTTTATGGAAACATTTTTAGCGAGAAATGTGCATTTTACTTTCATAATGTTCGCTCTGTGAATGTGAAGGATGTTTGGTTTGATAGTTATGATGAAGAGTGAACGCTCCGTTCACTTGCATGGACAGAGTCTCTGATTGCTAAGCAACCTCAACGTCTTGGCGGACTATATATCTGCTGATCAACACTACGAATGCTGGAAACACACCAGACACACCATGTGAAGTTATTTAACCAGATTATTGTTATTTATATCCGAGATTATTTAATCTAATCCGATCTAAACTCTATCACCCAAACGCGACGGCGTTTGGGTTTCCTACCTCGGACTCCAGCGCAGCCATGTCCATGGCAGCCACGGCCGGCAACTTTCTTTATTCTGGGTGGAAATAGTAACATAGTTACGCCATTAAATGCGTTTATGGAAACATTTCTAGCGAGAAATGTGCATTTTACTTTCATAATGTTCGCTCGGTGAATGTGAAGGATGTTTGGTTTGATAGTTATGACGAAGAGTGAACGCTCCGTTCACTTGCATGGACAGAGTCTCTGATTGCTAAGCAACCTCAACGTCTTGGCGGACTATTTCTCTGCTGATCAACACTACGAATGCTGGAAACACACCAGACACACCATGTGAAGTTATTTAACCCGATTATTGTTATTTATATCCGAGATTATTTAATCTAACCCGATCCAAGCTCTATCATCTACCCAAACACAGCGGCGTTTGGGTTTCCTTCCTCGGACTCCCCCAGCGCAGCCACAGGCTGGGGGGGGGGGGGTTTGGGCGGTCTAATCTACGCGCGTATGCGTACGCGCGTATCTGACCATTTTTGACACAAAATGGTCAAGCAACATTTTAGGTGCGTTACGCGCGTACATGGTACGCGAGGTACGCGCTTGGTGTGTTCGCACCATAAGGCAGCCGCTCTACACGATGTCTGTTCAAAACCTTGACACCCACTTTCTTCAAGAACCTTGGTTTCCGGAGAAGATATCTGAGCTTTAGTATACGGTACAAGTGTTAACGTTAACGTTCGCCGTTCACCAACAGACCCCCACCGCAGGCGACATGATCGCTCAAAGCAAACACAACGCGAAAGAAAGAAAGCGAAACGCCCTGTTCACCCAGATGAGAGCTCATCTGCTTTCAGATGACACAGCCCCGCACAACGAGACACCCACGTGGGGGGTGTCTCCGTAGGGGGTACAGCGCGGTTGGGTTAGTCATGAGTGGGCGGCATGTTGCTCAGGAGGTAAAGCGGGTCGGCTGGTAGCTGGGAGGTTGCTATTTCGATCCCCGGATCCCCAGTGTCGAGGTTGTCCCTTAGCAAGAAGACACCACACCCTAACTGCTCCCGAGGAGCTGGCTGTCGCCTTGCGTGGTTGTCACCGCCGTCGGTGTGTGAATGTGTGCATGAACGGCCGAATGTAAGGCAATATTGTAAAGCACTTTGAGTGGCCAGTGGTTAGAAAATCACCACATGGGGCGCCCCGTTGGCTCACCGGGGAGGGCGCGTACCATTAGGGCTGGGTAAAAATACTGATTCATCAATGCACTGCAATTTATTTGTTTTCGATTCAATTTCACGATTTTTTGGAAATCTATTATTTCCAAAAAAAGAAAAAAAGTAAAAAAAGAAGCATACTCATTGTAATCTAGCGAGTATGCCTAAATGTACAGGCCCTTTTACATTTGTCCATGCTATGATTATTACTTTTATGCTGCAAGTTTAGCTCAGGAACAATACTATGCAATTCCCTTTTTGCTAGTTAAAGCACAATGAAATTGTTAATTCATTTTGAAATGGTTAATTCTAAATAATATTTAGGTATTTTTGTCATCTGCATGTATTATTGAATCGATATCGAAGCAATTGGATCAATATCAAATCAAAATCGAATCGAATCAAAACCTAAAGAATCAAATTGAATTGAATTGTGAGGTAGCTGGCAATGCCCAGCCCCACGTACCCTTAAGGTACAGTCCTAATAGCAGTTGTCTCCTCCCCTCTATCTCCCATTTCTTCCTGTCTATTCCACTCTATCATAAAGCATAAATAGCATAGTCGGTTCCACGGAGCTGCGTACTTGCAGACGGCCAGCAGGCACTCCTCGATGGCGTCTCGCTGGGCCTTGGTGAGCGAGCGGCCCTTGGACAGGCGGTAGACGGTGTGCAGGGTGGAGTCCACCAGGGCGGCGTAGTGCTCGGTGCCGGCGAACAGCGGGGCGCAGCGGGTGAGCAGCGGCAGCATGGCCGAGCCGATGTAGCGGTTCATGGCCAGCGCCGACTCGCTGGTCCGGAGACCCTCCTGCAGAGGGGAAGGGGCGAGGTCAGGGGGACTGGGGAGGGGGGACGCGGTGGAGCTTTGGGATGCACGCGTCGCGTTGCATCCGGCAGACACCCACGGTTCATTGGTTTGAGTCAATGCAGTTGATCGATGTAGAACTGATGACTTTTTGGGAAAAATATAATGTAAAAATAGGTTCAGGAATGTCAATGTACACATACACACACACACGCGCACACACAAAGGCTTATTCATTCGCTCACTTATCCAGAAAACATCGCTACAATCTCTTTCAAACTCATGTCATTTGACCAACGCTCCATCCTTAAAGTCGCATCTTCTGCAACCGTCATATTTGAAAGTTATGAGAGAGCCAGGACCGCTGGGATCTGTTTGGGAAGGGGGTGGAGCAGGGGGGGGGTTGCTACGCACCGCGTCCAGGAAGGCGGAGGCTCGGAGGTCTGGCAGGAAGCCCACCTCCAGCAGGTGGAGCAGGAAGCCCTGCTCCTCCACGCCGTACACCCGGTCCAGGAACAGCACCATGGGCGCTTTGTGGTCGGGCTGGAAGCAGGCCGACATGTCCGGCTCGGTGACGGACCCGTCTTGGGGGAGGGGGGGTGGAGCGGAGGGGGGTGGGATGGGGGGGGGGGGTGGAAGAGAGCAGATGAAAAAACGGAGCGCATTACAATAAACATTATTTTTCCACTTTATACATCTCCTGCTTTGGCATTCAGCCAGCAGTGTATCCGAGCCGCATACCAACACAGAGATGCTGACATGTTAATAAATGGTTGCGTTCCAACACTTAATCTCCGTCACCGCCCATCGCACCCCAACCGCGTTACAACCGAGACGAACCACCGAAGAACCCCGACAACTCCTCCCCCTCGTCCCTGGGACCCTGTGGTCCCCAGCAGCGTGGCAGGGGGGCTCGGGGGGGCTGGGGGGCCAGGTGGGACGTGGGGGCTCGGTGGGCTGGGGGGGAGCAGAGGGCTCGTGGGCTGGGGGGGACCGGGGGGCTCGGTGGTCTGATAAGCTGGGGGGACGGGGGGACGGGGGGACGGGGGACTCGCTTGGCTGGGGTTGACGGGAGGCATGGTGGGCTAGGGGGAGCAGGGGGACGGGGCTCCATTAAAAGCAGCCCTTCTGAGCCACGCCGGTCCCTTCTGATCACGGGATTCGTGTGTATTCATTAGATGAGGCGCCGCGGCGTGCAGGCAACAAATGTTGTGTCCCGCCTCGCGGCCTGCCGCTACACACACCCCCCCCCAACCCCCCACCCCCCCTCGCGCCCACACGCCCTCCGCCCGCGACGGAGACCACAGCCGTGGCGTCGGTGGAGCTGGCGAGCGCGGGAGGTGAATTTAAGCGTGTCTATTACGGGCGTCGCGCTCTCTAATGCAGATCGATGAATAGAGCAGCACCAAATAACCTGTCGGCGCGGGAGATGATTGCTTTTATTCTGAGCGCCGGCGCCTGAAAAAAAGGCGGGAGCACTGAATAACAACAACAACAACATCAAATGGGCATGAGCGCCGGAGCTGAATGGACGACCTCCAGCCCGGCTCTGAATGTCGGAGCGTTTCGTCCTTTCAACAGCTGTTGGTGTTCACTGTTCTGAATACCTAATCAACATCGGGGGGGGGGGGGGTAACGCAGTGCAGGACGGCGGTCACACACAAACAGACAAACCCACGCGTGGGGACAGGGTACCTTTGTTGACGACGGGCATCTTGAGCGGGATGCTGATGATGCCCACCAGGTCCTCGGTGGGCACCAGGGAGCGCAGGATGGCTCGTATCCGCAGAGCCTCCCCTTTGCCCTTGTTGATCAACTGGAGAACACACACACACACACACACACACACACACACACACACACACACACACACACACACACAGGGGAAAAAGGTAGATGGGAGAGGGGGATGAAATGTAGACCAATATCAACTAGGTATCGCGGTCATGGCTGTATGCAGGGTTCGAAGATAGTGAGGATGTCACACACGTCGGACACAAGGTAACAAGTCTCAAATGTATTCAGCGTTTACTCATCCCGGAGGGGTTCTCATCCGCAGATTTTGTTGACAGTTCAATTTAGTCTCTAATTTAGTTTTTATCTCAAGAAAAAGGATGAATTTGCGGACCTCGTAACCTCATAGCTGGCTACGGCCAAGATGGTGGTACGGTGGGTCTCCTCTCTGAGGGTCTCGTCGTTGCAAGAGGACGTTACTCACGTGCATCTCCGGAGCGCATCGGCCCAGCAGGTCGATCAGAGCCGAGTAGAAGGACATGATGGCGTTCCCCATGTGCACCACCTCCTCTTCGTCCTCGCCGTCCGCCGACCTGTCCAAACGTACAAGAGATCGTTGAGGGCGAACCAGGGGAGCCCTCAAGGTGCGCTCAAACCAAAGATGGAGGCGGGGCGCGAATCCAGACAAAGTCAATGCAAAGATGTGAATAGAGGTGAATTTTCCACCCGAAAACTTGTGGCGCAAATTTCTTCGCAGGTCGACCCACTTTCTCGCCGGATGACATTTGATATTTTCCGCAAATTTCGCTCGATGCATTCTGGTGACAGCCTACCAGCGATGACTCTCAGATTCAACGACAACATGGAGGAGAAAGTGACTGATGCCGTTTGTGGACTCCCAGAGCTCTATATAATATAATATATAATACCAAGGCCAAAAGCTGTGTGCGCCTCCTGATAACATTAGGAACCTATTAATGACGGCGATGGGTTCTCCAACATCTCTTGTTCTTCCTACACAAGAAGAGACTCGTAGTGCTGTTAATCAAGGCTTTGAATTGGTTTCCAAAGACTCGGTCCTGGTCTTACGCGTCGGAGCTGATCCCGTGCACCGAGCCGGGCAGGTCCAGGGCGGGGGTCTCGGAGATCTTGATGGCCTCCTTCATGGCGGCCAGCAGGCCGTTGCCCCCCTCCCCCCGCAGGGCGGGGCCGAAGCACTCGGGCCGTCGGATAAGCAGCTTCACCACCACGTTGGAGTTCTCCTCCACGCTCTCGCCTGGGGCACACACGCAGACGTGGAGGTACACACACACACACACACACACATAGATGCACACACACACACACATACACATGCATAGGTAAACACACACACATGGATACAAACACACAAACACATAGATACAGACACACACACATGCACACATTCACATTTGTACGCACATACTCACAATCATGTACACATGCGCGCACACACACACACACACTCACACACACACACACACACACACACACACGCATACATACAGACAGACACACACACACACATATACACACACACACAAACACACAGTTACAGTTATAGTTACGTACATGCATTGTGTGGCACATAATGCAGTAAACGATTATGTCAAGAGACTCGCATTTCCTTCCAGATAGACAACAATGTCGTTGCTCGGAGGTCAAGGGGCTGAGTGTTTACCGTTGACGAAGACGGCGAAACGCAGGAAGGACAGGTAGCGCTCCCCCTCGATGGGGTTCCAGCCGATGTCCGGGTATCCCTTAGCCAGCAGCATGGGACAGCTCTGCAGACCGCACCCGGCCAGGTAGGTGACCACCTGCGGAGAATACAGGATACAGAATAATAACAACAGTGATAACAGAGCTTAATGGACACCTCCGCTTTGGACTCAGCGGAGAATAGGGATAGTGTAGGTAGGCTAACTGTCGTGTTGGCAGTAATGGTATTTGGGTAATTTTTCAGTAATTAATCTTGAAAGGATTTGCCTTTTTGGGAAGGTTTTGTTGTGATTGAAACAGCTTCAGTGTTTCTCATAGGAGATGTGGCAAAACAAAGCTTTTATTAGCCCAGGCTACAGTACATTTTGGTTGATTTAGGATTTTACAGAGCTACAAGTACTCTCAAATAATATAGCCAACAAAACATCCCATGATGCACACAGATGCACAATGCCTATAGTCCTATTTTATATTGATGTAGCAATTTAAATGATAAGACAGATGAGGACAAAGGAGAAAAAACTAAAAACAAGCAAAATATCAACATACAAAAGCACACCAAAGAAGTGGTAGAGAGAGGGAAGTGAGAAGTGGGAAGAGAAAGGTGAGTTTTCTGTGACGCTTCAGCGGGAGGAGAGAGGTGGAGAGGGAGGGAGCTCCAGAGGGGGGGGATGGATCCGCTCTCCATTAGGACCTTCACAGGCCTCCACAGGACATACATCTCAATGTTACCACTACAGCCAATCGTTACCTAGAATCCCAGTCAGAGTCCAACAGTGTAGGGAACAGTGTGTGTGTGTGTGTGTGTGTGTGAGAGTGAGAGTGAGAGTGAGAGCGAGTGCGAGAGAGAGATTGGTGGTTTTAATTCGACTGCACTGCACCTTGTCCAGATCGGGCTCCTCCAGGGCGAGGGCCAGACCATTGTTGTCCATGACAGACGAGGCGGCGACGTCCAGGGGAGTGGAGCCCCGCATGGAGGGGGAGGCTGCAACACACACACACACACACACACACACACACACACACACACACACACACACACACACACACACACACACACACACACACACACACACACACACACACACACACACGGACACAATCAGACAAACACACAACAAAAACACACACACACAAACAAACGCACAAAAGCACAAACACAAACGTACCCACACACACACACACACACACACACACACACACACACACACACACACACACACACACACACACACACACACACACAAGCAGTTAGGTGATAAGTGTTGAGTGTTTCCAGATTTAAATGTTTCCATCGTAATCATCATCACAGTTACTGTATGCTTGTCATTAAGGTTGCTCAGTGGCTGCTTAGTATTCCATGAGCACACACAGACGCACGCACCCATGTTTATACTACCAACCAGAAGGGGGCACTATTTCCTAATCCTACTGGGATGTTCAAATATGAGCAACTGTCAAAATAAAATATATAATAAAGAATCTATTTAATTAACGATTGTATCTATATCTATGTATAGAAGTAAGTATAAGTTTATATTGCATAAGTATAGAAGTCTTTAGACACACAAACAGAGACATATGTAGGTTTGTGTGTGTTGTGTCTGTGTGCGTCTCTCTCTATCAGCATCTCAGTGGTTTACCAGTGACGACACAACTTCCAATAAAAGAGATGACTCACTCTTGCTCATTCCCTTTTCTAATGGATTCCAATGAAACACTTTCCGATCCTTTACTTAAACGTACCCCCAGCAAAAAGCGTTGCTTACCCACGCGGACAAACACGCGCATTAGCGCACACTCCCAGGTGTTGGGCTAATATATGTAGCCCCACAGCTCAAGAACCGGTCCGTCGGTCCCAGTGGGACACATTCGTAAACCCATATTAATGAGAGTGCTGTCAGGGTGCTTAGAATCCCTTCCTCCTCCCTCTCTTTCATTCTCCCTGCAGCTAATTTCCCAGGTAGGCACCCCAAGACGTTTGAAATAGCGTGTGAAATAGAGCGACAGCCTCACAACGGAGGCCGGCTCGACCCACCACAGCAGCAGCAGGCAAACAAACACTGGCAGATGAAGGCTGAGGTTCGAGTGATTAGAATCAATGTATTGGTCTCTATGTCTATGGTCCCGCCACCCGCTCGAGACTGGGGGGGTTGGGTGGGGGGGGGGGGGGGTTGTTGAGGTGAGGTCAGTGGTGGTCTCCGGGCCCTGGTTTGTTACTCTTGCTAATTGTAGTGAGGGAGGGGGGGGGGGGGAGGACGTGGAGGAGGCCATGGGGGCTCGGGGAACTACCCACCCAGGCCCACGCTGCTGTTCTCCAGCAGGTAGCTCAGGTGGTCGAACATGGCCTTCTGGTTCTGCCGGCTGATCCGACAGAAGTAGCAGAGGAAGCGGCAGCAGCTGGCCACCATCTTGGGGAAGGCGATCTCCTGCAGAGACCGAGAGAGAGAGAGAGAGATGAGAATTAGCGCTTAAGGATGGAGGGAAAGTTGGGTAGAAAAGCATTAGAAGAAAACTAGGGAAAGATAAGGCAGAGGGAAGGAAGGGAAGAAAGGAACGAGATACAAATACAGAAAGAGAGAAAGACCTAGAGAAAAAAAGGAGGAGAGAAGGAATAAAATAAAGAAAGTACGAAGAGAAAGAAATAGAGGGAAAGATAAAAGGAAAGAAAAGAATGACAGTAACACAAAGGACATTGCAAAAGATCCAGCGTACGGCGCGGTTGTTTTACAATTCAAGGGGACACAGTTCAGGCGAATGCCTGTTTATCTTCCTCCAGGCTGGTTGCTATAAATTCCCCTCGTCCGTCCACACGCTGTCTTTCTTAATTAGCGTCTGAGGGGACTGACACCGCCACACACACAAACAGCCCCCGCTCCGCCCTCTCTCCCCACCATCCAGGTTTCTGCAACCCGGACACACAGAGGAAGACCTCCGGGGACCCTCGTCTTCATTAGAGGACTCTCGCCCCGGGAGATACAGAGCTCCGCATGCGGAGGATGATCACGCAGACGGAAAAAAAAAATCGAAACTCAAGAGATCTGGGACACTGAAAAAAGCTTCTCATGGGAGTGAATGATGTACTATGTGTGCATTTATTCCATTCATGAAGGCAGAGAGGCCTGTTCCTCGGCCAATCGGCAGGGGAGAACAGTTGGTGGGCGGAGCTACCTGTGACTTGTCTCCTCCCAGCACGTTGACCATGACCTCCATGACGGTCTCGTGCATGCCCAGCACCCTCATCAGGTTGGGGTGTTGGTAGAACACCTTGTTGTTCATGATGTCACTGCAGGCAAAAGTCAAAGACAGATGCGACTGTCAACACAACACACAAGGTCAACAAATGTGTTAAAGGTTGGCGCAATATCAATTCATTCAAAGTCTGACGTTTTTGTTCAGGTGTGCTGACATACGACCAGTCGATTCATTAATAAATGAACAAAGTTTTATCCATCCATCAACGTTTTTCATCAAATACACCAAAATCAAAACTTTGGGTTTTTAAAACACTTTTGAATCACCCCGATCCGATTTTTAGCAGCAGCAGCCACTAGCCCAGAAACCAAACAAAGACCCGCCCGGCCGAGTCATAAACCCCGTGAGAGAACCGGCACGGAGGCGGCCCGTACCCGAGTCCGTCGATCATGAGCTTCTCCTCCTCCTTGCCCATGCGCACGGACAGCAGCGAGCGGATCTGGCCCAGCGACGCCAGCAGGTTGATGGTGTCCTGCACCGACACGCCGCTGATGGTGTAGCTCTTGCGCATGGCACCCAGCAGCTCGCCGATGCTGTCGTACTGCCGCCGCAGCAGGCTGAACATCTTACGTACCAGCTCCGGGTCCTGGATCTGACACTCCTGGGCCCAGCACACCATAGTCTGGGAGATGAGCTCCTTCAGGTTGGCTGAGGAACAGAGTCAGAGGACCACAGTCAGAGAACCACAGGGAGGGAAAAACAGAGAGGGAACCACAGTCAGAGAACTACAGTCAGAGAACCAAAGAGAGGGAAAAACAGAGAGGGAACCAAAGTCAGAGAACCACAGTCAGAGAACCACAGTCAGAGAACCACAGGGAGGGAAAAACAGAGAGGGAACCAAAGTCAGAGAACCACAGTCAGAGAACCAAAGTCAGAGAACCACAGCCAATTCCATTGTATTTCCAGTACTTTCTGCTGTGACACCAACAATTCCCGTCTGGGATTAACAACATGAAAACATCAATAAATAATATATACATATATATATAAAATGGTTATAGACCAGGAGTGGGGGGGTCATGAGGAAGAGGAGCGCATGATATGGATTGTCAGAAGGGACTGGGGGAAGGGAACCAACAGAAGGGGAACCACAGTCAGTACACCCAGATAGGTGTTTAATGGGTGTATCAGTTGTCGCCGGTGAACAACAGCCAAGCTGCTGCTGGGCTGATACAACAGCTTGACTTATGGAGCTCATCTTCTATGCATGCAATTCAAATGGAGACGTTTGAAAATAGGAAGAAAAAACACTAATAAGAGAAAATACTGTTGTTTTCGTCTCTTCGGTAATGTTGTAATATTTTCTAGTAATAAGTGCCATAATCCCCTGGTGGATTTGACAGGGTTAGCAACATGATTATATTATTCTCTGTATTGTTTTGCATGTGAAAGCAGTTGCACCATCGTTATTATGGTCCATCTAGGCAAACACCCCAAAATTGCCCCCGATTAATCATCTTAATGAGAAACCTTAATCCATTGTATTTATTTCTTGATATTTCTTTATTTTCATTGTATTGTTAAGCACCTTGTATTGCAATTGAGAAAAAAAGGCGCTATGTAAATAAAGTTTGAATGATGATTGATTGATTAATGGATGCGAGTTACTGACTAGGTTGATACCTCCCCATCTTTAGTCTTCCTAAAGATGAAACTTTCCAAAGTTGAAACTCTATATGTATTAACCGCAAAGTCTATTTCCCCTCAGTCGTAACATTGGCCCGCTGAACACAATGAACCCAAGGCTCTCTGCTTCCCACTGCAGCAGTGACTGCAGTATTGTGGATCTCCTGGTGTAGAGATGGTTGAATCCATTCCAAACGCAATGACTTGAATACTCTATGAGGTCAAGCTGTCTTGAACCTTTATTTTTCCATGTGGGCATGTTGCCTTGACAATGTGTAATGATAAAATCTCAATCAATATAATGAAACATTCTCTGAGATGTACGAGGCAAATATCCATTGTGCTCCATAATATTGCGAAGGATGACATCTTATGATGACATGATTGCAAACACAATTACCATAGGATAAGGTGTCAGAGGTAGACTGGCCTTCTGAGAGCTCCCTCCATTATCATGTCGTGTTTTATAGCTTTGCCTTTCAACAAGATAACATCTGCAGAGGTGACACTTACTGCTGTAGCCTCAATCTATAGGCCATTTCACGCCCATTGCCACCTGTCAGGCACATATTCTACCACACACACACACACGCATGCGTGCAAATACACATACATACACACACACTTGCATCCGCACAGACACGCTCACACACGCCCACACATGCCAACACACAGCTACTAGATCACAGTTGAACGTTCCTGTTGACTGAGTACTACCAGTACAACTCATCTTTAAAGCCTATTAAAAACACACTATGTATTTCAAAGACGCACTCAGCGATGCAATAAAAGCGAGCTTTGAAAATAACTTAACAAGGAGCTCCTTAAAGGCATTGAAGAGGAGCCAAACCTAAAGCCGGCTCGCTCGTTTCATTCATCTCTGCATCCCCGCCTCAGAATGGGAGCTAATGAGTTGTAGGCTATGTGAACAATGAGCCATTGTCCCACGAAAGAAAACACACACGCTCCTAGGAGCTCATTCAAGAGGAGAAAGGCACTTGTGCATCTTCAGTGGAGCGGAGGAAAGACGAACACTCTGGCATCGGAAAAAAAGAAGAGGAAAGGGAAGAAAAATGACTATCTGGGTATTAATAGCAGCGTACGGTATTCTGCTTCTGCAGCTAAACGGAGACATTTCTTTGGACAGCTCATATGTGGGTTACCCTTAAGGCTTCGTTAAACCTGGATCGATAGGCTGCCTGACTGTGTGTGTGTGTGTGTGTGTGTGTGTGTGTGTGTGTGTGTGTGTGTGTGTGTGTGTGTGTGTGTGTGTGTGTGTGTGTGTGTGTGTGTGTGTGTGTGTGTGTGTCTGAAGAGTGTGTATACCGGAATGGCTGTGTAAGAAGAACAGTAGGAGCCCTTGTGAAGAGTGAGACACATCAATTTGAAGAGGCAGAGCCATACCATTGATTTCCCTGTTGACTTCAAAGTGCCCCAGTGTGCGCCCCCTGGTGTCTGCCTATGTGACCACGTGTGTTGATGGGAGCTCGTCGAAGGATCTGGTCCTTAGGGAGTGTTCAATCAACCCAAGCCGAGGCTGTGTATAATTGTGAGGCGCTAGCACGTGAGTGATACGGTACGATATAGGTAGAGATAAAGAGCGAGAGCAGGAGAGAGAGAGAAAGAGAGAAAGAGAGAAAGAGAGAAAGAGAGAAAGAGAGAAAGAGAGAATCGTTAGGTTATAGATCCTGCTGCTCAGGAGTCACAGGTAGACAGCCATGCTCAGAAATGAGACTGCATTCCTCCTTACGAGCACAGGCGACGAGACACACACATACACACAACATCCCCCCACCCCCCAAACACACACACACACGCACACACACACACACTCCCACATGCACCCACATATCTTTGAATGATTTCCCCCACTAACGTCATACGCTCCGGCAAATCTTCCCTGTCTTGAGTGTGATAAAACGGCGAATGCTAAACCATTCGTAGCATTACGGCACACACACACACACAAACGCACGCACAACCCCACATACACACACACACACACACACACACACACACACACACACACACACACACACACACACACACACACACACACCACTTTATCAGCGGTGCGTGACAATCTATTGCTCCGCTCGTATCTGGTATCGCACATTAACCACGCTGCCTTTGAGTAATGGCAATGGCCATGGTGCCTATTGTATCTTTGAGGGTTCCTGGGGTCCCAGAAGACGTAATGGAAAGGAGACGCCTCTTCCAAGGCATGGTGAATAATCTGACTGGGCTGGGCAGGCTCAACTCCGGACGGAGCCGTGCTAGCAGTAAATAACAGCACGACAATAGCTGCCCATTGGCTGCTGTTATAGCCCCAATTAGCCAAGGAAAGGGAAGCGCCAAGGTACATGATGAAATGAACACACTGGAACGTGAAGGACACACACAACCGCAACGGCGCACACGTGCACACATAGCCAAGCGCAGACGCACGCGCACACGCACAGAAAACAGAGGAGGCGATCGCTCCGATAAATCCATTCCTCCAATAAATCAATTGAGAAACTTGGAATCAAAAACACCTCTGGTGGAATCATCAGCGAGAACAGGAGTGGATGTGATACAACCGAAGCCTTGGCTGCCAGCACCGACCGAGCCACCAATCAATCAGCCCTCACCCAGCAGCACCCAGCCAGCCGGCAGTCTCTCACTGAGGGAGAGGTCTGCCCCCCCCCCCCCCCCCCCCCCCCGAGGGTGCTTTCATAACGTGTGATGAGGTCTGTGGCTTGGGGGGTCTCACTGAAGCTCCCTCCTCTCTTTGTGGAGAGATTGCCTTTCTGCTGCCCCCCCCCCCCCCCCCCCCCCCTCGCCCCTCTTCCAGCATGCACCTCAGCCATCAGAATGCACACCTGAAAAGGATCTCCTGCTATACCTGCTGCCTGCATCGCACGCCTCCAAGAAGGGAACAGAAGACAATAAGACAGTGGAGAGAGATGGGACGATGTGTGGATTCAGTGTGGCGGCGGAGAGGTATTTTTGGCATGCCTCTGAGTGCCCTTTTGAAAAAGGTGAGGTTTTTTCGATTGGGCGCTTTTCTAAATGGAGCCTCTAAACACCACTCTGTCCGTCATGGTCATCGAATGGCCGCTTATTCTTGCGACCGGTCTCTGGTCACATAGTGTGTGTGTGGAGGACAGAGGAGGTCCGCTGGCCTGCGGCACGTAAATTGCAGTCGCCATCTAAACTCGAGGTCAGGAGAAGGTAGGGCCTGCCTTGGCGACAGACGTCACATCATTTGTATATCGGTAGCATCATAACGTAATTGCCTAAATACTATTTTGGCAGAATTGTGATATCTAATCTATCTCTACTCTCCTAACGCCGCTGATCCACACAGTGCCTCATTGGCTATATCCTCAGCCAATCAGAGTGCTTTTTACATTCCATAATCACCTTTTTGATGCTAAATACGAGAACAACCGTAGAACATGACTTCGGCCATTATACCATGAGGCTAATGATATGCGGATCAATGACATCCGTCCTGGCGCTCGCGGTGAGCGGCACTTGAGCGTGAACCGAGCGGCGTCTGGCCGCATCACCTCGGCGTTACCGCCATCTGTTTGTTAATGAGAATCTCCTCTCTGCTTCATCCGGGTGTGTGCGTGTGCCGCCGCGCGTGTGTTCCCCGGGGGCCCCGGAGCCTCGAGTCTAATCAGGTGGAGGATCTGGAGGGTCTAGCGCCTCGGTGCTTATTGCGCTCCGCTCTCTCCTGTCAGCCTGACCTGGAACACGCCTCCTTAGCCGTGTCTCACCGTGGCGCCGGCACACACACACACACACACACACACACACACACACACACACACACACACACACACACACACACACACACACACACACACACACACACACACACACACACACACACACACACATGTGGGTGTGTGTGTCTCTGTGTGTGTGTCTTTGAGAGTGTGACTGTGTGTTTATGTGCAGTGGGGTTCAACTCAATTTTTTATAATTTATTAAGTTCCTTATGTTGTGTATTATTCACAAAAAAAAAAAAAAATCATTCTTTAGTGTGACCTACACAACATTGGAAGCAGTCAACATAAAAACTGCTCTGTCCTTTAAGCCAGGCCGATGTGTTGAGATTAATTTATATTATAAACTTCTTTATTTAACTATTGAATTGTAATATAATTTTTTTTAAATAAATATTTTTTTATTTTAATCGCAGCCTTTGCGATTTGCATATCGCGTTCTATTGCATCGCGATTTCGATTTGAATTCCATTAATCATTCAGCCCTAAAAAGAAAAACGTGAAAGATGGTGCGATCTACGAGAGAGACGCAGAGGAACTGTCCTTACGAGGCTTTTGACGGGATAAAAAACAAGTGGTCAGTAAAATAAAGAATATGTTTTTGCACTTGTAAATAGTTAGTTGCGTTTGTAGCCTACACTCAGACGTGAACTTATTCTTGCATGCGGGTGTCTTCATTCATAAAAAAATAAAAACATTCGGGAGTGTGCAAATTATTCTAAAGAGGTCTAGACTCCGTGCGCAGCCTCGCCTTTTCGAGTGAACAAAGAAAGCCCGTGCCGTGACAAACGGGGTATTTTTGATCAAAAACTCAACTTCACTATCGCACCAACGTGAACCGCAGCCCGCTAGCCATCATGTTTAATTGTTTAATGGGAAAGAAGGGTCGCATGGACTATACGTCATCCAGCTCAGGTTGCGTAGCCGTGCTTGTGCGCGTGTCGCTCATTGGCATCTGTACCGTGGCCTGAGCACACCTCTCCCAAGTGTGCTCAGGCCAAGGAATTGAAGTGGACTTGAGTACGGTTGGCGTGCTCACACTTGCCAAACGATCTAGACTTGAGCACGGTACAGGTGTGAAACGGACTTGGGCACGGTACAGATGGCTTAGTGTAAGTGCGCCCTAAGAGAGAGAGAGAGAGAGAGAGAGAGAGAGAGAGAGAGAGAGAGAGAGAGAGAGAGAGAGAGAGAGAGAGAGAGAGAGAGCTTGGTTTTAATTCGACTGCACTGCACCTTGTCCAGATCGGGCTCCTCCAGAGGGCGGGAGGAAGGGGGAGAGACAGAGAGAGAGACAGAGAGAGGGACAGAGAGAGAGAGAGAGAGAGAGAGAGAGGGACAGAGACAGAGACAGAGACAGAGACAGAGAGAGAGAGAGAGAGAGAGAGAGGGACAGAGACAGAGACAGAGCGAGAGCGAGAGAGAGGAGGCCAGTGAAAGGGCTTCAACTGCCAACATGTAGTGAAGGATAACAGGGGATGAGGAGGAGAGTAGGTGGCAACGAGGGCAGCTTTCTCTCAGAGCTGAAATTGCCAGACGCCTCCCAGAAGGGTCTGGGATTACCACTTTAACGCGACCCAGTGCTGCTACATTCACTAGCCCAGCTTCAGTACAACTATGAACACTTTCACTGTTGTGTTAAGGGAATCAGAAAACATAACTAATCAGGTCCCTGGGGACAAATTAGAGCTAATTTCCCAGCAGGTCAGGTTAAGAGGAAAAAAGAACGACGGGTATTAAAATAAATGCTTTGGTTATAAGCTTTCATTTAATTTCCACGCCGTATTCTATGGTGTTTATCCTTAGTATTAACAAGCATGCATAATGCAAACAATAATACTCAGAAACATACACGTACATACATTTCATTGCTAGCTAACAGTAGCACTAGCATGAATTCTAAGCCATTATCGGCAGCTCCTTACATGGTGCCGTTTCCTGCATCTCCGCCGGCTCCTTCTCTGCCTTCTGCTGCTGCCCTTTGATTTTCTGAACGAGGGCCAGAAGGCGACCTTTAATGGACGTATCCAGCGCCTCTTCCTCTTCCTCCATCGGGATTCCTTTATGCACAGAAACACACACGTTCACGCACACACATACACACGCAGACAAAAGTGCACGAACAAACACATACGCACACCCACGCGCACAAACAACCAACACATACAGCACAAACAAATGAGTTCACATACAAACACACGCACACACACACACACACGCACACAAACAAACACACACACGCACACACACATATACACACACAAACACACAGAAGAAACAAGCACATACAACAGGGACAATCTTATTAAAAACGATAAACAACTGCAGACAGTAACAGCCTTGCGTTGGATATGACTTTATACGTCTATATAGTTTATGTACGATCATATATATATTTATATATGAATCCATCTCTTCTAGTCGGTGCTCTGCGGGGCGCCGGAGCAGATGAGGGCCAAGCGGAGAGAGCGGTCGTATCTCTGTTCAGCCGCAGGGACTCCAGCCATTCAATTATTTATCCAAACATCAGGGCGTCTGGCCCATCTGCAGCGGCACCCAACACCCCACACCTCAGAGGGACGCACACACACACACACACACACACAAACAAGCATGTACGCACACACACATACTATGCACACACACACACAAACACTATCCTGTCACCGAAATCAAAGGGCCTGACAAAAACGACCGCAAGGAGTCGTTACTATTTCCCCTGCACTTAATTGAGAGTGAAAACACTCAAACCCTTTGATGGGGCGCACATTAAAAGACACACAAATCATATCACACAGCTGTTGGCCAAGACGTCATTCACGGTATTTCATAATTTAATTTGCAGCTGCTCCCACTGATAAACAAAGCAGGACAAAAACAGCATTGGAGTGCGCCTCTATTTTGCAATCATTCATTCTACGTAGGAGTACTGATTAAACCAGCTCGACTCCTCCTCAGACCTGACCATGAGACCATGAGACTAACTTAGAGTCTTAGTTTGGTAACCAAGCATTGGGCAACTCCAGCCAGGGAGGAGGGCCCTGGGTCATGAGCTCTGGTCTCATTGGGCGACTCCAGCCAGGGAGGAGGGTCCTGGGCCATGAGCTCTGGTCTCATTGGGCGACTCCAGCCAGGGAGGAGGGCCCTGGGCCATGAGCTCTGGTCTCATTGGGCGACTCCAGCCAGGGAGGAGGGCCCTGGGCCATGAGCTCTGGTCTCATTGGGCGACTCCAGCCAGGGAGGAGGGCCCTGGGCCATGAGCTCTGGTCTCATTGGGCGACTCCAGCCAGGGAGGAGGGCCGAGGGCCATGTGATGTGATCTGATTGGCTCACCGCAGTGGAGGCGGAGCTCATTGTGGAAGTCATACAGCTCCTCCTGGATCTCCTCCGGACATGGGCAATCATCCCCCGTGCTGAAGTTCAGCAGCATGTTGATCTGAGACACACACACACACACATACACACACAAAATCAAACACACACACAAGGACTCAAACGCACATGCACACACAAAGACCACACAAGACCACACGTGCACCCACATTTCCACACGTATACAAACCAATCACGTCCAGACCACACAAAAAATACAAAAGCCATTGTTATGGATGATATTATATCATAATAAAACATATATTACGCAACACATTGGGATGTATAGAGAGGTTAGGCAGTGTCACTATACCAGCAGCAGAGACACACAGCTCTGGTGGAGCCCGTCACCCTGGGTGACTCAAGGCCTCCATGACACGCCGTTACATCAGTACAGTGGCTGTGAACCACCCCACTTCATCACCAGATGAGACCCTCCAGGCGCGCGTGTGTGTGGGTAGTGTGTGTGTGTAAACCTCTGAATGTTTGTGTGTTTGCCAAAGATGGAATATCAGGATTTATTTACACAAACGCTTGCTCTCACACGCATACACGCACACACAAACATACACACGGGGAAGGCTTTGGGGAACACTTAGCGAGATAAAGACAGAGATTGACAAAAGCCCACTCAGATTTGTTCTGGGCGAGTGGCGGTATGTGCAAACTTAAATGAGCAAAGAAAATGACGCAAAACCCGAGGGAAGTTAAAGGGGTGGGAAACCAATGACCCATGTATGTGGAAAATGACCAAAGTGACTTCAAATATATCTCCACTAAGCCCTTCACACTGTTGCACCATTTAAAGGTATTGAGGCCCCATGCTTCCATTTGTGTGTATGCATTAGAGGTTTTTCTGTGCATGTCCTAGTGTGTGTGTGTTAAGAGGGACAGAGGGAGGGAGGGAGAGAGGAAGAGAGGGACAGAGGGAGAGAAGGAGAGAGGATGTATATATATATATATATATATATATATAGATATATAGATAGAGTGAGAGAGAAAGAAAGAGAGTAGCAATAGTGTTCATCATGACCTAAAGGGCTTCAGTAAATGTATCTCTCTCTTGCTCTTTGTCTCTCTCTCTCTCTCCCCCCCCCTCCCACCCCCCTCCTGGCCTGATCTCCCTCCATTCCATCATTGTGTATGTTGACGTGACAACCAGAGTCGGCACTATAGGTTGGACGGCCGTAATGAGGTTAACTGCAGCAGATGTTTGGTCTCAGTTGCCACGGTGAGGCGGGAGAAGAACTGGGCATGGGTTCAAAAACACAGGCCTTCACTGAGTTATGGGATGGGGACAGCTCATGGGCCAAAACTGCTAGCCTTTGTCCTTCTCGCGCCGTGATTCTACTACGGGGACGAATCAGGGCGATCCTTAATCTTCCGCATTACCTAAAAGACACGGGCGGCAGTCCCGCTTTGGACATTCAATCACTCACCGCAGTGAAATTGGGATTTAAGAGAAACAATTACTTTTAACTTTAGCTGCAGTTCTGCCTTTGAGAACATTTGCATGAGAGCCACAACAGACGATATTGTGCTTCCACTTTTGATTTAAGTTAAGACCCATTTCCCTGGTTCTCGATTGATATTCCGGGGAATTGAGTTGTGAGTAAATGCTGTGCCCACATTGCTCCTCGGTGGAATCCAATCGTTTGTTAGCGTTGAGCACCCGATTCATCTGCCGTTTCCCCCCCCCCCTCCTGCTGCTTTGTGTACACCGCCAAACCATGCATCTGCTGCTCTCTGCCACGCCGCCGTCTCACCTGCTCCTGCGGGGGCGAGCGGAACTCTTTGGTCTTCCTGGCGGTGACGGCGGCGGACATGTTGAGCGCCAGCATCAGCTCGTTGTAGCGGAACTTCTGGTTGTGCTGCAGCTTGGAGACAAAGTGGTCGGAGAAGGAGGCGATGGCCTCGATGCGGTGCTTCAGCTCGCAGTCGCAGAAGTAGTGGAGCAGCTCGCAGATCTGCCGTGGGGCACACACGTACACACGCATCATAACACGTACACACGCATCATAACACGTACACACGCATCATAACACGTACACCCGCATCATAACACGTACACACGCATCATAACAGCTACACACGCATCATAACACGTACACACGCATCATAACACGCACACATAGGGGTTTAGGCACACAAAAACACGCATCATGACATGCAAACATAGGGAGGCAAACACGCATGCATGAACACATGAAAACAGGGGCAAATGCACACGTGCATCCACACACACAGGGGCAAATGCACACGTATCCATAAACACGCACACACAGGGTCAAATAAACCCGTACATGCACGCACAGGTGCAAATGCACACACACACACATGCAGGAAAACGCACACATAGGCAAACGTACACGTACACGCGCATCATAACACGCGCACACAGGGGAAAATGTACACGTACACACATGCGCACGGCATATCATACATTTGTACTACTAATTTTACTGCTACTGGTCAAGTCAAGTCAACTACACGTAAAGTCATTCATAAGAGCTTCACAGGCCATTTCTTATGGCCTTATATTATGTTTGCTTCTACTTTTACTATTACCACTATTACTACTGCTGCTCAAAACCAGAATACAATAAAACTGTTAAATCAATAATGACTTAATTATCGTTGTTTAACATTCAAATTAACCTCAAATTAGCCAACAGTGAATAAAACCAGTTGCTTTTCCCATCGGATTCATTTGATGAATGATTCTTGCACTGTTTGGGTCGCATATCCAATGTTGAATGCAACTATTGTACAAAACGTGTGCGTCCATTACCTGCCGCTTCACCGGCTCCGGCAGCCTCTTCTCCAGCAGCCCTTTCATCGGCTGCCTCCCGTCCTTCCCCGCCTCCTCCTCTCCGGCCTCCACAGCCTTCCCCTCCTCCCCTTTAAGCCCCTCCTTCTCCGCAGGCAGGACGGCGGCGGTGTCGGCGGCGGCGGCCTCCGCGGCGGCAGCGGCAGCGGCGGCGGCGGCGGCTTCCCGCTCCGCCCCCGGCTCCCCGAACACGGCGGGGTCGATGAGCAGAAGGATCTTGTGCACGTCGCCGCTGGCCAGCACCCCCATGGTCAGCAGGGTGCTGATCAGCCTCAGGATGGGCACAAACTGGTACTGCACGCTGCCCCCCACGGGGTCCCGGATGTGGTGGCCCCCGCCCTGCACGGCCTCCGTCAGCATGCTGATGGCCTTCTCCTTCAGCGCGTCCAGCGGGATCTGGGGGCTGTACAGGTGCTGCTCCCGCTTGCTGCCCACGAAGCACGGCGGCGCAAAGTTGAGGCGGGGCTTGAGCGAGGTGCTGAGGCCCACGCCGGGCGGCAGGTGGCGCTTGGAGGCGTCCGAGAAGAGGCGGATGGAGCGCGTCTCGGGGGTGACGGGGATGATGAACTCGTTGTTCATCATGAGGCGGGCCTCGCGCGCCGTCTCCAGGTGGATGCTGATGAGCACGCTGTAGAAGCCCTCGCGCAGCATGCCCGACAGGTACTTGTTGTCGATGATGTAGAGCAGCTGCGACTGGTCCAGGTGGCCGCAGAGGGCGTGGGCCACGCGCGTGTTGCCCAGCGCGCACAGGGCGCAGTAGAGCTTCAGCGTGTGGTAGTGGAACTGCTGCATGTCCTGCTGCTCAGACAGCTCCATGATATCCACACACCTGTGGCGGGGGGGGGGGGGCGATTCGGGGGGGTTATTGTTTTATTTTCTCAATATTATATTTGTTAAATGTATATTTATTTGATATATATTTTTATTATTACATGTTTTATTTATATATATATATTATGTTAATATTTCTTGTTTTATTTATTATTTATCTTTTTTTTTTTAAGATAAGCGAGGGGAAGGCTAAATGGTGTGGAACCATTTGGGGTGTTAATGCTAATAGCTGTGATCCGATTGAGCTCCATCTACAGTGAAAAAATATTCCAATTGTTTGCCATTCATATTCAAACGAAATGTGTTGTCGATGCGTGTCGGCGTGTTAATGTGTGCACAGTGTTCATTAGTCAATATGCAAATGTAAGTGTGTAAAAAAAAAAAAAACACAGAGGGCATCACACATATACAGATAGTCTGTGTGTGTGCGTTACTGTGTTCTTTGCGTGCGTGTGTGCAGACGTTTTATAATCTGCTTATTTACATTAAGACACTGCAACAAAACACACAAAATAAACGACATAAATGTGAAATACAGAGCACAGCAGGCGAGCACCCACAGACCACACACACACACACACACACACACACACACACACACACACACACAGACACACACACACAGACACAGACACACACACACACCTGTTCTCCTCGGGTATGTGCACGGCCAGCATCTGCAGGGGCTCCACACACTGGACCATCCAGCCGTGCCTCTCGCTCACCCGGCCCGTCTCCACCTTCAGGAAGCTGTTGGGCATGCGGCTCCACAGCACGGCGCTGATGGACTGCACGTCCAGCCGCGGAGGGCACTGCGACACCGGGTTCTTGTGCTCGCTCTTAAAGATGGCCGACGACAGGGGCATGGTGTTCTGGGAGCAGGAGGGACAGAGGAAACAGAGTGGTGAGTGGTGAGTGCGTTGAATGGGAATAGGAAATGGAATGGAAAGTTGAATGGAGCTTCCATTTGGAGAGGGTTAACATAACCTATGTGGCCTGCCCTCTCACTACTGAGAGTGCTTCTTTACAAAAGGATTCATTGGAAAATTACTCATCCATCCAAGGTAGCACGTTGATTATTTCTATTAATAAATGTGGTCCGTAGAAAAATAAGGTTTCTTTTTTTTACAAAAGACGGTGGCCGCGGTAAACAGGGGCCTCAGTGAATGCCGGTCAGGGGCCCGTACCTTGATTTTAGTCAGCTCAAACTGGAAGAGGTTGGCGCTGGTGGGTCGCACAAACACAGCAGGGAAGAGCTTGGTGTTGGGTTCCACCTACACAGCAGAGGGGAGCGGTGAGTGGGTGTCGCCCAGCGGACGGGAGCACATGGAACAGCAAGAGAGCATGACTTATAGGAAGTGGCTTGGCTAGAAGAAATGATCAACAGTGTGTTTGTGTGTGCGGATGGGTGTGTGATGCTGTGTGTGTTTCCGTGTGTCTGTGTATGTAAGCCTGTGTGTCTGTGCAGGAGTCTGTGTGTGTGTGTGTGTGTGTTTGTGAGCATGAGTTTGTGTATGTGTATGTGTGTGTATTTGTGTGCGCACACGAGTGTGTGTTTGTGTGTACGTGTGTGTGTGACATGTCTGCGTGTGTGTGTGTGTGTGTGTGTGTGTGTGTGTGTGTGTGTGTGTGTGTGTGTGTGTGTGTGTGTGTGTGTGTGTGTGTGTGTGTGTGTGTGTGTGTGTGTGTGTGTGTGTGTGACATATCTGCGTGTGTGTGTGTGTGCAGCCGGATGACTCAGAGGCTCTGTGACTTGGTGTCACTGGGTCTGTGAGGCAGTGGATACCGGAACATTGCATTAACCAGCGTCTTCCTGAGAAATGGTGGTTCTTAGGGTGTCAGGGAACAACGTTTGTGCAGGCAGGCGTTTAACTCGTCATTACACACGTCACAAGGCTGGGGTTTTAAATAGCACAGTCACATGAAAAGCGCATCATTAAACCGAAGAAGAATGGAGACCAACTATCTGTAGAGCAAGCCGAGGGATGGATAGGATGTATGGGTGGATGAAGTGATGGAGTTATGGAGTTATGAATGGGTGAAGTGATTAATGGATGCAGTGATGAATGGATTAAGTGATGAATGGATTAAGTGATTAATGGGTGGTTGATTGGAATAATGGCTGGATGAAGTGATGAACGGATAAAGTGATGAATGGATGGGTGGATGCATGACGGTATAAATGGATGATGGATAATTGAAAGAATGGAGGGATGAAAGATGATTGGATCACAAAGCGGCCGGCTGGATGAATGGATGAACGACAGTCCTCAAGGGCCCAACCCCCCCCCCCCCCCCCCACCAGAAGTAGCAGCAGGGGACGTGCGTGGGGGTACTACCTGGTAGGAGGTGGCGATCTCCTTGCCGTTGACGGTGAAGGACAGCAGGCCGGTGGCCAGGTCGATCAGGCAGCCCACCTCCAGGTCCACGTTGCTGCTGCTGGAGGAGTGGGAGCCACTATTCACCTCCCCGGCCCACACCATGTAGCAGTTACTACGCCTCACCCTGCCGCCGCCACGCCAGGAGACCAGGGGGAGAAGAACAGGGGTCGAAGGTTACAACAATATCAACATTAGAAACACCATCGAATATTGTAAGCATCACAGCATAATTTGCGAAATCATATTTTAAGGTTCATCTTGTATTTAGCATCAAAAATGCCTAAATCAAATAGACGACTTAGAAAGATAGTGCTTATGGAATTTAAAAGGAATCTGATCGGCTTAGGATACAGTCAATGAGACAGAGTGAATCACCAGCATTAGATTTGGCCAAAATACGACTGAGGCAATTATGCTATAAGGCTAACGATATCAAACATGGCCATCAAAACACAAGAGCAGCCTTTAGTCTTTTTTCCAATATACTATAGAGGGCTGGCTGGACTTTAACTGATGATGCGCTTCTCATGAGAAATGGTGAGCATTCAGTTTGACATTCAATATTCACCCTGTTTTGCTTCCTAATCTCAATAGCTCATTAAGAGCCGATTAGAGCGATTAGTCTTGTTTACACATTGGACACGGTTTCACACACATTCCTTCCAAATATCAAGGACACAGGATGTCCTTGATATTCCAATTGCTATTCCTATTCCAAGTGTTGAATATCAACATCAGCGATTTAATGGTGTGAAATATTATCCATAATTCAGTCCTCAGACCAAGACAAATCTAAATAAATCATAATTCAATGAGCAGTTCTGCTTTTCAAGGGAATTGTCAACTAACATCAGTGTGTAGCGCTTCTATCCAAACCTCCATTACCCTTCTTGAATCGGCTTTCAAAGGTTATAGAAAAGACGACAATAACAAACTAAAATGTTGAGAACTCGCTGTACTCTGTGTGCATGGCGATGCATTTCATACACGCTGCAACCCCGGAGAGACAAAGGTTGGCAGGTTTAAACTTGGATGCGCGTAGCAGCGCGGTTTGGCCCGTGCGGCTAAAGGTGTGAATGGAAGAAGACCAAAGGTGCGAAGAACAACATCAACAAGAGAGATACAATGTTTGTCTCTCCTAAGTCTTCTCCGATGTTGACATTGAGGAGAGGTCATTTGAATTTCCGCTCAAAAGATGGACTCACGTCTCGTGGACCCGCCCACGCTCGTCGCCCAGGGTTACCGTCACCGTGCGGTTCTTGCTGAGGTTGTAGTTGTTGCTGAAGTAATGGTAGTCTGGGGTCACCCAGCCCACCCACACGCCCGCAGGCTCCTGACCGGCGAACACACGTACCGAGTGGTAGTACTGGAGGAGACACAGGCATCCATACACACACACGCACACACGCAGACACATACACACACACACAAATACATCAAACACACAAACTCACTCAAACACACTCACACATAAACACACACAAACACACACACAGTATAACGTCAACAGGGAGGCAGGAGATAAAAACACATATTAAATGAGGAATTGAACGCTGGACTTAATACCGTGGTGATGCTGCTGTAGTCCACTCTTCTGGCTTCTTCCCCGTGCTTCACAGCCCTCAGTGGGTATCTATGGTAACACAGAAAAAACACAGTCATCAGGACCAAGGATCAGGGCCCCGTTTCCCGAAAGCGTCGTTAGCCTAAGTGGATCGTGAAGTGCGTCGAAAGGGCATCGTAGAGTTTTCACCGCGTTTCCCGAAAACATCGTGGGGAACGAACGTCTTGAAAACGCTCGTAGCTAACGAGTACTCCAGGGGTGCTCTTAGGTACTCGTAGGACGCTAAGAGCATCGTCAGCTATAGCCTCAGTGGCGACACCATCGGACATTCCGTCTATTGGATGCGTTTTATTAAAACGCATTGCGCCTTTATGTTCTTAGTTTGGTAATTAATAAAGATTATGAATTAATTTATTAACAAAGATGTTAAAATGGCCAAAATAAAACGGGACAGTCCAGAAAATGTTTGCGCAGGCAGGGCACTCAAAATGTGTGAGAGAAAGTGGGGGGATTTGTGCAGACTGACATAGGCTACTCATAAAACGTAGCATAAAATAATGTAAAAAAAAAAATAAAATTAAAAAAAAAAAATTAAAAATAAAGAAATAGAATAAATTATAAAAACCAAGCAAAGGAGCAGGCAAAAGGCTGGGATATGGTGGGGATTGGTCACGTTGACGGGAATGTTTAGTGACATGTGGGAGGGTGGAGGGGGTTAAAAAAAAGTCTCAATCACTCTTCGACGCGCATGAAAACCAGCCGCGTAGTTATGAGGGAGGCCGTCCTCACACCGATCTTCCTCGTCGTCATCGTCCTCAGCGTCCTCCGGTTCAAGCAATGCCACCCCAGCCTTAGCTGCAATGTTGTGCAACATAGCCGTCACACATATCACGGCGCATGACTTGGCCGGCGAAAACTGGAGCCCTCCGCCTGACCTGTGAAGGCATCTAAAGCGCAACTTCCACCTCCCGATCGTGCACTCAACGATGCACCGGGCCAGACGGTGGGCATCGTTGTATTCCTCATCAATACATACCTTACCCTATTTCCGGAGGGGCTTTTATAGCCAATCAAATTATCAATCAAGGAAACCCTTATGCGGAATCAGATTAAGTCGGCTCTCTTTGCAAAGCATGTTTCAGAAATCAGCCCATTAAGATAAATGTAGTTGTCACACAAGCTATTTTTAATTTTTTGTCATATGGAATTATTTCAGGGGGGAAAATGCCGTGAAACGCACAGTGCATTCAGGATTAGGACTGATATATGTCGGTTTCAGCCTAATCAATTGTGTTTTAATGTCTTTAGCATTCATATAATTGCAGTCTATTTTTTTCGTAGGCTACTCTGCTGTTGTCCTTGATGGGGATATATTTTAACCCTTTTTAACACAATTTTCCTGCGACATTCCTGCGTCTCCCCCTCCTACGGAGCCCATTTCAGCACCGTGTCAGTAGACAGTTACAATCCTACGACGTCGTGAGTGCAGCGAATGCGCGTTCACGTTAAGAGGAGTTTCGGGAAACGCTCCAAAGAAATTATCGATGGATCGCAAGATCCATCGGGAGAATGATCGTACGAGCGAAGATCCATCGTTATCGGGAAACGGGGCCCAGGACTGTAGCAATACATTTAGTGTGTTGTTATAGTTATCTTGAATGTCTGTCTGCTGCACAACGTACAGGACAGGGGAGACGGACAAGGGGGTGGGTGGAAAGACCACAGAGGAGGCACTGTTGCATAGGACCACAGGTGGGAATCGAACATCGGTCGGTGCACGCACAATCGCATAGGTTGTCTTTTGAGGGGGGTATGTGTTTGTGTGTGGTGCCGTGTGTGTTTGCGGGTGTGTGTATGTGCATGAGTCTGTGTGTCTGTATGTGCGTGTGTGCGTGTGTGTGCATGTGTGTACATGAGTGTGTGTGTGTGTGTGATGTCGTGTGTGTTTGCGTGTGTGTGCGTGCATGTGTGTGTGTGTGTGTGTGTGTGCATGAGTGTGTGTGTGTGTGCACGTGTGTGTGTGTGTGTGCACGTGTGTGTGTGTGTGTGTGTGTGTGTGTGTGTGTGTGTGTGTGTGTGTGTGTGTGTGTGTGTGTGTGTGTGTGTGTGTGTGTATGCATGAGTGCGTGACTGTATGAGTGCGTGACTGTGTGTGTGTGTGTGTGTTCCACGGCAGTCCAGACCTGTGCTTGACTTTGAGGGTCTCCTCCTCGTGGACCCCGTTCATGTCGGCCACGGCGCTGGTCTTGAAGAGGGAGTGGAGCTCCACGGGCATGCTGAGCCGGCAGAACACCATGTCGGCGTTGCTGTTCTGGGTGCCAAAGGTTTTGTGGGTCACCTTCAGACAGGGGGGGCTGTCGACCGTGCCGTCGATCCTTGTGATCTGCCCCAGGGAAAACCCCCAGATACAGACGTTGTTGCATCTTTTAGTTGGACTACAAACCCTGAACCCTGTTTAACGTGTTGGTCCTTAACGTTAAGGGTCCTTAAACCCCCAAATAACGTCTAAAGTTCTATTTTGATGTTAGAGAAAAATTATATTATGTACAAACTTGTTAACGCAGTGACACGAGAAGGCAAGTCGAGACATTGACATCCATTTCTATTTATTTTTCTTTCTCAGATTTACTAGCACTCAAACAATGCTATAAGTTACACTTAACAGGTGGCTTAGAGCGCCCCCTAACCCGGGGATTCCACCGGACGCGTTACGGCCGCGTTACGGCTGCGGCACGGAACGGCTGCGACTTTGCCCTGCTTGCATTTCCACCGGGCGCGTTACGGCAGCGCAACGCTGCCTTGCGAGCCAGCCGTATTCACGCGAGATCACGAGATCACGCGAAAATCCTAAACCTAATGTACTCACCTTCCACTCCCAAAACTACTGCAATTAAATGCCAGGCTTTGTCCTTTCTGACATTGTCCTTATAAAAAGGATGATTTGAGACCCTTTGATTGATTGACTGCTGACCTGGTGCCACCGGTCATGACGTAATAATGTTGATGTGAAGTTGTGATAGGCTACATGAGCTGAGTATTGTGTTTTATTTTGACCGGATGCTCTATGGCTTTTACTTTTTCACTTCCTGCCCTGCTCGATCTGCTCTGTTGAAATTGACGCGGTTCAGCAACGGCTTGCGGCAAAAATAGACATGCTACGGAATGATAGCGCTGCGGCATGGCGAGCCGCTCCTGGGACGCTGCTGAGACGTTCCGTAGCCGCGCCCGGTGGAAATGGTCTCATTGATTAGAGTTGAACCTATCTGCTGCGGTGACCGCGGCCAAGACATGCCGCAGCCGTAACGCTGCTGTAACGCGTCCGGTGGAATCAGGCCTTGAGGCAAGGGAATAACAATGACTCCAGTTGACTATCCAATGCATCCATAACAATTTCTGTGTTCAATTTTACTCAAATCCACAGTTCACCTCCCCTTCAACACGGGGCCGAACCCCGACTCACCATGAGGTGATTGTGGTCCTTGGGCACGTTGACGAAGGTGGGCAGGCGCTTGCTGAACCACATGGTCACCTCCCTGTTCATGTTGACGGCGAAGGGTTCAAATCCCTCCTGGAGGCCACACATGGTGTAGTACCTGAAGGAGCTGGCCTCCTTGCCCAGGTTGATGCGCCCCACCTGGGCCAGACCCAGGCTGCACACGGGGATGAATCCTGGGGGTGAGCCCGAGACCAGGGCAGGAGAGAACAGTCAGATAGATACGGGGGAGCTGAGATGAATAAGACACACATACAGACTCACACACATACCCAGACACTCGCACACATACACACACACACATAGCAGGGGGCTTCGAAATCAATCCTTAGCCTTTTGTGGAAATAGCCAATTTGCGAGCATCACATTAAATAAGGGTGATTTGGGAATGGGGGGCCACTTATGTTTCACTAATTTCCCCCAGCAGGGCATTTCTAGGTTACAACCTCAGCAGGCCTGTCAGCACGCTGGCTAAGATCCTCTCCGGTTAAGATGTGAAAACCACACGTGTTTGACTGCCCTCATTCACACGCTCAGACTCAACGACACTGTCTCCCACGCAAGAGCCTTGACCTCACATCTGTCCGCTGTGGGACCTCCAGACAGAAACACACACACACACGCGCGCGCACACACACACGCCCTGCCTACCGTCTTCGGTCTCAAAGTCGGCGAAGCAGAGCTCGGAGCCCTTGTTGGTGATGAGGATCTCGCCGTTGAGGGTGAAGACCATGGACTTGTCCTCCATGTTGATCATGCAGCCCACCACGTCGCCAGCCCGCCAGGAGCGGCCGAAGAAGCGGCTGCCCATGTTCAAGCGGTGGCCCTGGGCACACACACACAGGGAAACACGTACTGTTAACACCACATTATAATTGAGTCAGAGCGCTTTCATCCGAAGCGACTCACAAGTGAGGCGGAGGACAATCTCAGAATAGAATCAATAGAATCAAAATAGGAGCAACTACAGAAAAGGAAGGAGAATAATGTAAGGGCTTCACAAGCTTGTTTCTGAGAGAGTCAACTGGACAGTTCAATTAAATTAAATTGTATTTGAATAGCCCTTAATCACAGGTAAAGTCACAACAGGCCATATATGTATGACACCCCCTGACCCTAGCCCACCAGAGGGAAAGAAAAAACACCCTTAATAAGCAAGGAAGAATTCTTGTGAAGATACGCAGAGTGGGGGATCCCTCCTTCAAGGCATGGTCAGGATGGCAATGGGTGCCGTAATTGACGTACATACAAACATACGGGCAAAACATTTTAAAATCGGTAAGGAGAGTCCAGGCATTCAGATGTAGTAAGAGACAGACTGTATTATGGAGGACACTATCACCAGAGGGCACAACTCTAAACCCAGAGTGCATAAGAGGTGCATGGCAGAGACACAGATTCCTAATCTATGTTTGTTGGGATGTAATATCAGGAGACCACCGCCCCACGCTCACGAAGCAGAGCGCTGCAGGTCTCCATCGTGCCTTTACGCAGCTTAATGAGCCGCCTAATTCCTTCTTCAATCAAAATCTAATTTTAATTAGGGAGGGTTTAAAATATCACCGGTGCGCTGTCATAAATTGTGCAGCACCACAACCAGATGCATCAAAACCCAAAATCGCTATGGTAACGATGACCAACGACCGGGGAAGAGGGGGAGGGGCGCGTCGCTCTCACCCGGTATCCGTCGAACACGAAGGCCAGCTCGTCGGTGCCGAGCTCCAGGTCGGGTTTGCAGTCGGGCCGCGCCCAGCCCACCCGCATGTCTCCGCCCGTCACCGCCTCGAACTCAAAGTACCACTTGCCGGTGCGCACGGCGTAGGTGCGCTCCACCCGGAAGAAGCGGATTTTGTCGATGGTCAGCCGCTCCACCACGTGCCCTGATCAGGGGGGCAGAGGGGGGATACGGGTCAGGACAACAACACCAGTGGAGAGCTGATATAGCCCCTCTGTTCCTTCACCCGACCGCTGTGGGCTTGTGTTTGACTTGGCTAACTGCCGTAGAGTTAGCCTCATAGCATAATTGCCTAAGACATATTTTAAGGTTCATCTTGTATTTTGCGTCAATTTCCCAAAGTCGAATAGATGACTCAGGCAGATAGTGATTTTGGTATGTAAAAGCACTCTGATTGGTTTAGGATATAGCCAATGAAGCAGAGTGAATCAGCAGCGTTAGGAGAGTAGAGTGAGGTTACATATCACAATTTTGCCAAAATGTGACTTAGGCAATTGTGTTATGAACGATATAGAGTCATTGCTGATTAGCTACTTAGCTATTTTTTCTTCAAGGCTGGGATTCACAGGCTGACATTTAAGAGGCAAGAGGTGGGTGAGGGATCCCACCCAGGTATCCCAGCCTTAATCCAGAGCCTGGCGTTAGAACAAGCCTTGACATTATTACTAAAAACAAAAAGGCAATTTAAGGAAATGGAAGGAGAGAACATGAGAGCTCTGCAATCAGTGATAAGTGGGCAATACGTGGACTTGGCAATTACAGCATGCATCTGCACAATGAGTATTAGTGTCAAAACGTACTTCGATTTTCACTTCAGTGGAAAACGCTTTTTGCGTTGTCAGCATCGTAAATACTACAGAAATCTCAGAGTACATTTAGACCGTAAAGCATACCTCCCTCCTGGTCGGAGGGCTCGATGTTGTAGCCGTAGCCAATCAGAGTGCGAATAGCTTCTCGCAGGCTGTCCCGATTGGACTTCTTGGTGCGCTCGTCCAACAGGGCGTAGGGCACCAGGCGGGGGTTGCGCTTACTCTTCACGTCCTGCGTCGAAAGACGACAAGAGTACACAGTCAATTTACCACCCCGTTCACACTTCGTTCCAACGTCGTACACAAGCTAATTGTTGGCTCGGACAGGGGCCAGCTCACCAACATCCGCCTGTTCGCTGAACCACCAGGCTGCCCGAGCCTTTGATTGAGCTGCTAATTGTCTGTGGGTTGCGATTACTGCTCCTCTTAATACATTGTCTTTCACCCGTGACCTTTAGCTGAGGCAGGGCTGGCAGGGCGCGCTTAATATATGGACACGGCCCCGTTATGAAATATTTAACGGCTTGTTGCCCTTTATTGCAAAGACATCCCGTGCCAGAGTGGGGGGAGCCGGCCGACATGCAGCGGAGAAATGTCAGCGCCACGTATGAGTCCTCGCTCCGAGCACTACTGCTTTTTCAGTGCATGGGATTTAAATCTATTATTATATTTTAAAAAGTTACAATACTGATATATTGTTATAAAACTGAAATTGCACAAACGTTAAGTAAGAAATCTCTTGAAGCAAGAGGTTATGCTTTTTCATTTTCTCCTCATTAAACGGAAAATTCAAGATTTTTCTCCCAAAGAAAACAAGCCTGAAAGGAGCGCTCTTTATGATTCTGCAGTGCTGTCCCATGGTTATTAATAAGATGAGTTTATTATTCATTTGAATTGGTATATATTTTGCTTAAACATCCTGCAGGCCTAAGCTAACGATTAAGCCAAAGAAGAGCACACTTACCGTTTGCTATCTAATATATAAAAAAAATATTTGGGATGTATTTTAGTTTCAGTGTATGAGTCTAATTTCAATCATACCTCAGCATATGAAACACTTGCATTGTAGGACATACACAAAAAGCTAATATCTCAACAGTCAGTCAGTACGTTTGCTATTGTTCATGCAGCTCGAAGTGTGAAGGCCTACTGCAGCTCTAAATGAACTACACTATCCAACTTCCCACTCTCCCTCAAGGCTTGGACTACAACAGAGTCGATTCAGATTCATTGTCCACTAGTGGACCAACTTGTTGTGGAGTTACCAATCATTAGTTAATCCCTATTGAACCCGGGTAGATGCAGTCTCTACATCATTATGACACCCAGCCCCACTGCTGAGCCTATGCAGAAGCCAAGGGAATGGGGCATATCTTAATCTGCTGATGAGATCAACACTGCTTTAGTGGACTTGTTTCCCTCTCAGAGACAGAAATCGTCGTTGGGTTTGCTCCCTACCTGCTGGATACCGTAGGTCCATCCCTGCTTGATGCGGTCCTTGGCCCACACGTTGTGGGCGTTTTCGGCCAGCTTGTCCACCAGAAGCTCTTGTCCCGGGGTCAGCTTAATGTCAGACAGGTCCAGAGGGGTTGGCTTGTAGCCGTTGGACATCATATAGCTGAAGGGAACAGGTTGTTTATGTAACAAAAGACCATTTTGTTTATGCAATTTAGAAAACAATTTAAGATAGTCAAGATGAGCTTTTTGGTAACTTTTGGGTCTTTCGTAGGGATCATTTAACTATGTTTCTGTTTGTAAAACCTACAGTGTGCAACTTTTTAACGCATGGTCTCATGTAACCAATATTTATGAAATTTTGTAGACTAAACAATGAATCCCTATTTATCGTTTGATTAATCGACATGCAGTGGCCCACCAAGCCAACGCTGCAGGGCAGCCTTCAGGATGAAGAGGTTCAATCAGGGAGGGGACCCTTACTTCTTGGGGAGTTTGATCTTCTTCAGGCTGTCCTCAGCACCGGGGCGGACCAGGAGCACATGGCACCCTAACGCCATCAGGGTCCTGTTGGGGGGGGGGGGGGGGGGGGGGGGGGGGTACATCTGTATCAGGATACGACTCACGGTAACTCTGATCCAAAACACAATTACTCGTCCACTGTGTACGCTTCGGTGTGACAGCTGGCCTTTCTCTGGGTCACACCGGCTCAAATGGTCTGCATGATTCATCCTGCAGATTTGGGAGGTGAAATGTTCCCAGAGTGTGGGAGCACTCTCTGCCAATGCTCCCACACTCAACAGCCCGCCAATGCACATCCGCTCTGCCCCATCCCTGCCCCAGTTCAAAAAGCACCTCAAAACATTCTCTTCACCGAGCCCTCTGAACCCTAACTCGCCACTCCCCCCCTTTTCCCCCTCCTCTTTTTGTTAAGCAACCTTGGATAATATGAAAGGCGCTATATCAATTGAAGTTATTATTATTAAAGCCGTGCTTTGGCAGCCGACAGAGGCTACAGTGCAGGGCTTGAGGAAGCAAAAACGAGACACGGTGGGCAGTCGTTCCTTCTTTCTGTTTCCTCTCAATCTGAACCATTCAACGGCTTTCCAATAGACAGGAATCAAACAAGATGCATCTTTATTGGCTGTCACTTGTTTGGCCGTATTTTAACACCAAGTCTGCAAACTCTTTCATCGTAAATATCTAGCCCATCGCGAGCCCTGACATACTTGAGTGTTTCCGACGACATCTGGAGGTTGTAGTTCTTCTCGGTGTCAGGCAGCTTCGAGAAATCCACCAGGCATGGGTGCTGACGCTTGTTATCCTCCCTGATCTGAGTGGGGAGAGAGAGAGAGAGAGAGAGAGAGAGAGAGAGAGAGAGAGAGAGAGGGAGAGAGAGAGAGAGGGAGAGGGAGAGGGAGAGGGAGAGGGAGAGAGAGGGAGAGAAAGGGAGAGAGAGAGAGAGAGAGAGAGAGAACGAGAGAGAGAGAGAGACAGAGAGAGAGAGAGAGAGAGAGAGAGAGAAGACAAACATCAACATGAACCATCTCTATTTCACCACCTTGCCTGCAGTGATGCTTTCAAAGCAAATCTAAAATAATACTTTATCTCTATAGGAAAGTAATACAAATGAAAGCAACACAGAAGACATATATAGACATATGAGGCATATATATATATACAAACAGCGACTCACACATCTCAAAGTCAAGGTTAGGAGAGTGAACACACAGGAGGGTGAGGAGAGAGAAAGAGGACAGCGCGGGGGGGGGGGCAAGAGATGTAGGCTTTAAGGACAAGGTTCTACTTGCTTGTGGTGAGAGGACGAGTCTAGGTTAGAGGACATTATGAAAGCACAAGGCGAACGGAGGAGCATGATTTCTTGGCGAGGAGGAGGGGAGAGGTGTGTGTGTATGAGTGTGCATGTGTGTGTGTGTGTGTGTGTGTGTGTGTGTGTGTGTGTGTGTGTGTGTGTGTGTGTGTGTGTGTGTGTGTGTGTGTGTGTGTGTGTGTGTGTGTGTGTGTGTGACTGGAATAGTGAGTATAAGGGGCGTCATTCCTGTGTTGAGATTAACTCTCAAATCACCCCTTTGGCTGTGCCCTTCATAAGAGGGGGCAAGTGTGTTAAAACCAAGAAAACATGCAGGACGGTGTATAGGAATGTAGTTGTTGTGTTTTTTGTGGGTTTATTTTCCAATAAACACAAGCCAGCTCTTTTGTAAATAGTACAAGAACCTCAAGGGTTCTGTTATGGATAGAAATCTCCTGTGGTGTTCTGGGCCTGGGCAGAAAAAAGGAAAAGGCTGAGCCTGAATTGAATCTGAACTATACAGTGTTTACTTTACGATTTACTGTATTTATCGTGTTTGTCATTTCCCTTTGTTACGGTGACAAATGCATTTCGTCACCATAAAAGACAACTACTCAAGCAGGGTAGTATTTCTGCATCTAGAAGCGGCACCTTCTCTGACCCTCTACCAAATCACAGCGTCACAGCGATGCCTGGACAGCTGTCAGATCCACTTAGCTAATGTAAATGGGGCGCGAGAAATGATGTGGGAGCAGAATTGTGTTTTCATGAAGAAGTGAGCCAGAGCCTAGCTTATAAGACGGCGTGTCTTCACACCAAATCAATGAGGGGAGTTGGGAAGGGTATGCACCCAAATTAAATATGTGTCTGAAAAGGAAAAACATACAATGTAATGTTTATCTGTATTATAGACATAAGAGCTGTGCCTCATATTGTTACTTTTATTGTAATCTGCACATTAGTCTAAATAGGTCACTTTGGCTTTCGTTTGCCAAAATCAAACAAACCAAGAGAGTCTCTGAGGTCTTTTGCAAGAAATTCCCTTTATCAACAGAGGTTTCCGTATCAATTTTTGGATTGATTGAACTGACGTCCTTGTTTGATTCTTGTTGTATGCCTGGGGAACTATTTACGGTGATGAAAGTTATCCTCTTGGTTTGTTTCCACAATGTAAAGCCAAAACCTACTACTTTGCAGATTCTGTGGAACAATATGTTTGAATTCAGAATTCATGATTCTAAAACACAGACTCTAGAGTCTGTTGCCTAAACACAGTATACTACGCAGAATATATTATAGATGGCACAAAAAGCACAAAACATCACATAGAATGGAAGGATATGTTCACTTACCCTCTTTTATTTGGTTTGAACCGCAAATTATAAGAGAAAAAGCAAGATGACGTACATTTTCTTACGATTGTTAAGTTAATTTCATCTCTTATCTCATATTAAACAAATTATATATATAATTTATTTTATATTAAACATTTTTATATTTATGTCCTAGAAAGGAAATGACTCAGATTGACGGGACATTATCAAGTTATGTGTGTAAGAAGTGAAGAGGGGGGGAAAAGAAAAAGGAATTGCAACAAAGCAAAAGGTACTTCTTACCTTGCCATAGGACCAGCCTAACTCTATTTTATTCATTCCCCAGAGCTCGTGAATGTTCTCCGCCAACTTATCTCGAACCTTTTCGAGATGGGGAGGCATGATAATCTGAAAGATAAAGAAGTTTGAACGTATAAAATATCAAACAAAAGTTCACAATGCACTACAATGCAGTTAACTGCGCTCCATTTCCCAACCAATGTACAGCAAAGGATTAAAAATTGATTTACTGTTTGTGATTCTAGTAAAAGCCCGCTCCACTGTGCTTAAATCCCGTTCACTCTGCTGAAATCTCATCCACTTTGTTGAAATCCCGTTCAATCTGCATAAATCCCATCCACTATGTTGAAATCCCATTCGCTCTGCGGAAATCTCGGTAACTCTGCTGAAATTCCATCCACTGTGTTGAAATCCCGTTTGCTCTGCTGAAATCCCCTCAAATTCATTGAAATCCCGTTCAATGCTGAAATTCGCTCAACTGGGTTGAAATCCCGTTCCCTCTGCTGAAATCCCGTTCTCTCACCTGGCTGGTTTCCACCGGCGTGGGGATGAAGGAGGCCTGGGACAGGAACTGGGCGGTTCCCAGCAGGTCTCGCACGCCCTCTGAGTCTCGTTTGTACTCCTTCACTGGCTCCACCTTCATCTTCTCCTTGGGCAGCAGGGCTTCGAAGCAGGCCGCATAGCTGGACGGCGGCAGGAACTTGAACTCACCGTGGCGACCACCCAACAGGAAGCGTACCCTACATGGGCATCAGAGGCGAGAGAGTGGAGCGTTATTGGGATTATTGCTCACACTTCATTGAAATGTGACTATTTACTCTGGGCTCCCGCAGAAACATTCAGCTTGGTAATATAATCCATTTATTTCGTCATACATAATTGATAGGTGGAATAAATATGTAGGAATGGAGCATTAAACATTTAGAATGAAAAATCACTAAAACGTATACTTCATTTGATGTTTTGAACCAGTACTGGATAGCGGCTCGACACTATTCTAAATACATTGGACTGGAAATGAGTCTGAAGTTTTTATCCGTACCAGACGAGATAGTTGTCTGAACAGACGTTAAACTAATTACAACGGTCGCACATCTAAGTGTTTCAGAAGCAATCTATTTGTATTTATTTATGTATTTATTTATGTATTCATTTATAATTTAGGAATTCATTTACGAAATTTAAGAATTTACAAATTTACAAATGTAAGAATTTACAAATTTACAAATTTATGAATTTACGAATTTATGAATTTAAGAATGTAGTCATTGAAGAATTTATGTTTTTATATATCTTTGCGTTTATGGATTTGTGGGTTTATGGATTCATTTGTTTATTTATATATTCATTATTCAATTTTATTGTATTATTTTGCATAATAAAATATAATTGACGATTTACTATATCAATCATCAGATGATTTTATCCATTCATTCATTCTGTAGTTGGTGAGGGTTAGGCCTCTTGCTCATGGGCGCCTACAGCTAGGCTGCGGACATCTTGGATCTACCCCAGAACCTTCTCCACAGGAATTAAACACCCAAGCTATAATACCATCCATAATACCATTTAACTTCCCCTGGGACTCCTGTTTTTCTCCTGTTCTATGTAACGGATATTTCCATAACACATGTTGTTCGCAAGACATTAAGACGCTGTAGCCCCTTCGTTTTTGCATATAGTACTAAACATTTCACTGTTTATACTACTCTTATCGCCCTGGAGGGGATCTGAGACCGCCTTGACTGCCTCAGACTCAGCACGACCACGAGCTACATCCTGAGATGGCTGAAAGGAGTAGTGGCATCCCCAAGACGTTTCCCTCTTTTAACACAGGAGTGTCCAGGGCACACCAGGGAACCCCAACAGCAGCCCACTGTCCGGGGCACACTTCAGCATACACACTACCTTGTATGCTTGTCCTATTCTGTGGCCTCTCTGCGCAGAGACTACTTTTATCTGATAATTTTTTTTACCCTCTATTATAATAAACTATTTTATTCTTTTAACTTAGTTTATTCTGAGATGCGTTGTCAGTACAATTCAGAAGTTCAGAATTTCCACCACAGTTGTGGCATAAAAGCTCTTCAGATTTGTGTATTATTAGGTTGAAAACAAGCAACTTTTTGCTTGTTCTCTCTCTTTCCTCCAGTTGCTCTTTACTAACGTTTACCTTGATTACTTAAACCCAAACACATCGAGCTCAACCTTCTCCCCACTCTCCCGCTCCTCAGAGGAGCTGAAATGATTTTGGGGTGAGAGGGGTCATTAAAGACCCTGGCGCCTGCGGACATTAAGACTGTCACATTTTCATTGGGGTCAACAGAGGTCAATGAAACACTACCTCAGTCGGTCTCCGAAGTCATTTCACGGTATTTCTGGCCTCTTAACAGCAGGTTGGTAAATCTGGTTTATCTCCGTGGTCAAAGTGATTTTATAACTCGTATTTCTACCCAGACTTGGCCATCGATGACTAAGGCCTAACATACCGAGACTCGGTGGAATTAAGGCTAGTACCAAATAACAACTCCTGTTAGCACACATATAGACTATACTATATGCTACATTGTATGGTGACCAGATTTCTGAAATGAAATACAGGGACATTTGTAAATATCTGATGTTATTGTCTCAGAAAAAGCAGAGATATCCACAGTTTGCCCATTAAATATAGAACTATAGTGGAAGATTTGGCATTACAGGCCCAATGGTTTACTAGCATGTTTAAGCTTTTATAAAACAGCCAAAAACCAGTAGCTCCTCCAATAGAAAGTCATTCTATATGGTCTGGATAGCCTAGTATTTATGATCGCTCATGTCTGATATGGTATTGCGTCGAGCCCAATGAAGCAAGGTTGCGTCACAGCCAACCATATAGACACAAGAAATTGTGTCTATATGGTAGGCCCTCCCCTCCTCCAGTTGCATGGAATTAACATTATTGAGCAAGCTTGAACCTTTCGTCCTTTCAAAATCTATTCATATATAAAAAAAATGCATATTCTTTAAAACTGTTTTTTTTCCTGGGAAAACTCACGCTGGGGACAGGCTACCAGAAAACCGGGGCGCCTGGTCATCCTAGCATACCGTGAGCCGCTGGTAGCAAGCCGGCAAAACAATAAAACTGAGACTGAAGAGCAGTCCTCCGTTTCTCCTCCGGTACCCAGCCCGAAGCCTTTGAAATGTGCTCCAAAGTATTCCCCAACTTTTTTTTTTAAGGTTGTGTTGTCAGAGATTGCCGAGATGAGACATGATATAAGGGGTCAGCCAAAGTTGTCGTGTTGTCGAGGTTTCTAAACTACATCAGCATAATCAAGTATGCCACTGCCAAATGTGTCCCTCCTCTTAAGCTGTTTGTGGATTCACAACAGCCATTTGATAATGGAAGAACAGGCAGTTCCTGTACACGATGCAGCCTGAGTTCATTCTGTTTTCTCAGCTCTGTTCCTTCCTCTTGACATTGAAGTGAGTTTCTACAACGACAACACTTCAACCAGAGCTAACTGCATACCTCACACGTTGTGATATATTCAGACACAGTACGCTTACCTCTTTGTTTGTCGATTCAAAAAGCTCTGGGTTCTTCGAAACCTTTCCTGAATACACTCTCTTGTAGAATGTGATGATATTATGCAGTACAGAAGCGCTTTGCTAGAAGTAGAGAATCCGATTTAATTCAAGTCCTAATTCTCGTGTGACCCAGCAAAGTCAGCTTGTTAGAGCATTTACGGTAGAACAATTATAATTTGGACCGTGAATATGGGCTGATTCTAATTTTAAATATTCAATTTGAGTCTCTGCAGGCCCATCAAGTGAACAAATGACTCATATCTTTTTCCCATTTCATTATAAACTCTCTAAGTGATAGTGTCTTCCTCATCCATAAGAAACAGAAGCTCTTCTTACAATTCAATATACAGTAATATTGATAACAAGGGGGACCGAATCGGACAGAAATGCAAGCTAATGCTAATCAGGCCAACAGAGATAGTTCTTGTTGAACGCTGGGGACGGCAGCTCCACGTTTCTCGCATTAAGGCGAATATGTCAAACCGACCGATAAAATATCTTACAATTATTTTCAAAAAATGATCCTCAAAAAGAAAAACAACGATACACATGATCAATTCATATTCATATTATTTCTATCTTTTATCCCACTTCCTAACTGACACAAGGTGTCATAATGGAAATTATGCATTGTAGCAGAAAACGAAAGGTATTAGGATGGATATCAACAGAGGATAATGACACAGTGTTCAAAATGGATAAGATATGGATATCTATACAATATATGAGTTTGTCCTCTGTGGACTGCAAATACACACCACTGAATATACAAATAGTTATGCGTTTCACATTTTCTGTAATTAATTAAGTCCAATATGGTGGAGTGCTAGAGTTCACTGTTAGCCACAAGCCGCCAGGTGTCTGTATCCCTGGGAAAAAAACAGATAGCTTTAAAAAGGTCCTTTTGCTCTGAGAACAGAATCAATCATGGAATCGTTGAAAAAGCTGCTGGAGCATGACATTTTGTTTCAAAGTCCTGTCAATCATAATATATGTCGTTCCCACAGCAACAGAGAGAGAGAGAAAAAAATGGACGCCAAGCCAGCCATTTTCACCTATCTAAATTCGCAGGACCCCGTGGATTAATGCATTAGAACTAGGATAAATGTGGATTAAATAAAATTCATGCCGTTTCCATGTGCCAAGGGCCAGAGTCAGGCCTTGTATATATCGACTCATATTTCTCAAGTGGCCAGTCTAAGCAGTGTGGATTTGAAACACACATTCACGCACATTTCTCTTCAGTTTACTGCTGCTGGCCGAGTTTTCACCCACCAATTAGGAGCTTGAGCTCACCTACCAACAGACTTGAGATATTACGCTAAATGGTAAAGGGTAAATGGTCAATTAACCCTTTTTTTAACCTAAATTGAACTGCATTTAAGGAGCCGGGGATCGAACTAGCAACCTTCCAGTTACCAGCCAACCCAAGCTCAACCTCCTGAGGCGCTAAAGTCCACAGACGACGGCGCACAGACTCCGACTCGGACTCACTTGACGCCGGCCGAGAAGCTGACCACTGGGAAGAAGAGGCCGTCGGTGTTGAAGTTCTCGAACATGCCCTGGACGGGCTGCCCGTTGATGCGGTAGGAGACACTGGGCGCCGCCAGGTCAAGGCAGCAGCTCACCACGTCCTCCGTGGTCAGCACGTGTTGGTTCAGGGACGCCACGGCCCGCTGGACGCGACCTGTCAGTGGGATGGGGAGGACGCCATGATGGTGAGTGCCATGTTGTTGTTGTTGTTGTTGTTGTTGTTGTTGTGTGGCGAGCGTTGCCCTCCAGAACACAGCGCCGCTACAACAGCGCTGACATTGACCGAGTCATCGCTTGCCACTCTATGATCTGCCCAGTCGATCCATCTGTCTTCTCTCTCTCTCTCTCTCTCTCTCTCTCTCTCTCTCTCTCTCTCTCTCTCTCTCTCTCTCTCTCCCTCTCCCAATGTCTCCCTCCCTCTCTCTCTACCGATAACTCTCTCTCTCGATGTCTCTATCTTCCTCTCTGGCACCTCACTCAAGTCTTTCTCGCCCTACCGATTCTTCCTTTCGATTTCTCTCTCTTTCTCTCTCTCACTCTCTCTCTCTCTCTCTCTCTCTCTCTCTCTCTCTCTCTCTCTCTCTCTCTCTCTCTCTCTCTCACTCTCACTCTCTCACTCTCTGTCTCTCTCTCCTTCCCCCCCTCTCTCTCTAACGCTCTCAGACACGGGTAATACAAAATGTACGAACACAACAAGGTCCAGTACACAATATAATCCAGACACACACAAATGCACACACAAACACAAAGGCACAAAACACACACACACACACACACACACACACACACACACACACACACACACACACACACACACACACACACACACACACACACACAATCACACACACACACACACACACACACACACAATCAAACACATGCAGGGACACAAGCACACGCGTGTGCGGGCGTAACACTGACCTGACCAGAGGTGGAGGCCATCGAAGCCGTAGGAGTAGAGGTCGTCCCCCACCCCGTTGCCCCCCCAGCCCTCCCCTCCTCCAGGGTAGGGGGCGTAGCCCTTGGTGTTGGCCCAGCCCACCCTGAGGTGGGAGGGTTCGCTGGTTACGAAGTGGTCCACCTGGTCGATCATCAGCTCGTAGTACCACTTCTTGTACTGTGCCGATCCCTCGCTCACCCCCAGGAAGATGTTCGGTCGCATGCTGGGACCAGAAGAACACGTCAGAGGCCGCATTCACAGTGTAGGTTTACTAGATGATAGAGCGCTGTTTCTCCCATGCGGCCACTCACAGCGCTTTACAATCACTGCCTCACATTCAGCCATTCATGCACTCAGCCGCACAAGGCGCCAACTGGTAGGTCTTATGTTGCAGATCAGTCTGGACTTGATAGGCTCTCAAGACAAAGCATCAAGGCAAATCCGGGAAAAGTTCAAACATTAGAAGCAGAATCACTTCTAATAGTTCTAACACTTCTAAAAATGAACCAGGTATTCACACTGCAGGTTTTGCTGCCTCTTTTCGCGTCTTTGCATTGACTTTGTAAATTTGTCTATATTCGCGCTGCACCTTAATCGTTGGTGTGATTGCAGCCCTACAACCCGCTCTACCTCCTGAGCCCCCTCATTCTAGTGGTCTGGGTTACCGGCTCCCTTCCCAAAGGCACCAAGTGGTCGGGTTTCCAAAATCCCACCGAAGTTGTCTCCCTCTAAGCTGCTATCATCCCATGTATCTGAACTCAACGGCTGTCCTACCTCTGGACATCGTTCACCAGTCTGGTCTGGAGGAGCAGGTCTCTCTTGGGCAGCAGGTGATCGCAGATGAGGTTCTGGTTGGTGCGGACCGCCACCCCGTTGCACACGCACAGGGAGCACAGCACGTCCAGGATCTGGTGGCAGGGGGATGGGGGGGAGGGGGGGAGGCATTGCACGAGCCGTTCAACAGAATCAACAGATACGGACAGACAGGAGGAAGGGCAGAGAGGAGCCGTAACCCGTTTCCAAAAGTCTTCCCGTTTCCTCCATGCTTTATCGTCCTCCCCGTTTAAACTTGCAGACACGTATCCTATCTTTAGCCTCATAGCACAATTGCCTAAGTCATATTTTAAGGTTCATCTTGTATTTAGTCAAATAGATGACTCAGTCAAATAGTAATTATGGAATGTAAAAAGCACTCTGATTGGCTTAGGATACAGCCAATGAGGCACAGTTAATCAGCAGCGTTAGCTGACTAGAGTTAGTTTAGAAATCACAATTTGGCCAAAATATGACTTTGGCTATTATACTATGAGGCTAGCGATCTGTAGGAAGAGACGGTTGTATTTAAATAGAATGGATTACTACTGCTAGTTGGTCCCCAGTTCTGAGAGCCTGCGTTGTGACGAAGCATCAGACCAGGGCTTTTTCTTATCACTTATGGGTCAGTTAAGTCCATCCAAGAGCAAACATTCTGATTCATGTCCCTCTCTGCACCCAATCTCATTCCAATCGTAAACAGATTGGCTCTCAAAGGAAACGCATTTTGCATCAACCCCCCCCCCACCCCCAACCCCCACCCACCCCCTTCCCTCGCCCCCAAGGAAAGACACTACAAGGATGGATGTCGCTGAGCGGGTAAAAAATAAATAAAGCGTAAGGGCGGGGCAATGTGCTAGCAACTGCAGCGGCAGCGAGAGACAAAGTTGTGACAAACATCCCCAGAGGGGACGGACAGGAGAATGAATCAGTATTCTGCTGAATGAGTTCCACGCCGCTGTGCCAGCGAGGACCTAATGACAACATACCACCTGGAGGGGCGACTGGGGAACAAGGGAGAGAGCAACACACTCGCCACGCCACGCCACTCATGTCGCCGCTCTTTGTCTTCGTGTGCGTTCACGGAGCGACTCACGTCTGATGCGTCTCAGAGATTGGGGCCGCGACCCTCTGTATATCTCGTTATGCTACTTTGGCGTAATGCAATGCAGAGAAATATTGTTTAAGCACGTTTTTTTTGATGCAAGACGTTTTCACACGAAAGCAGGCCCACACCACCTGGTTGGTCTGTGAATTGACATAGAAAATATAGTTTGCCTATGTTCAGTATCCTTCTTGGGCGTTGTTGTATAGGTATTATATAGCGTTAGCCTCATAATATAATTGCCAGTCATATTTTAAGGTTCATCTTCTTTTTAGCGTCAAAAAGATGAATTAGGCAGACAGTGGGCAGAGAGAAGCCGTAACCCGTTTCCTCCATGCTTTATCGTCCTCCCCGTTTAAACTCGCAGACACATATCCTATCTTTAGCCTCATAGCATAATTGCCTAAGTCATATTTTGAGGTTCATCTTGTATTTAGTCAAATAGATGACTCAGGCAAATAGTAATTATGGAATGTAAAAAGCACTCTGATTGGCTTAGGATACAGCCAATGAGGCACAGTTAATCAGCAGCATTAGGAGAGTAGAGTTAGATTGGATACCACAATTTGGCCAAAATATGACTTGGGTAATGATGATAGGCAATTATGCTATGAGGCTAACAATACAACATTTATAGCCTAGTGTATGTTGATCTAATATACGCGCTGGCCTGTGAGCTGACCTTGTGGTTGCGGCCATGCTTGTAGAGCAGGGAGATGATGGACTTGATGTGTGTTCTCTGGATGATGTTCAGTGCTTCCGGGCTCTCGATCAAGATGCAGTGCAGGACCTCAAGGATGCCTGGCCATGTGCGAGAGGGAGCAGAAAGAGAAAACATAAATTAGAAAGATCCACACGCAGGGTATATAGCAGAACATCGGAGGCACTGCTCAAATATGCCATCCCTCTGAATACCTCGATACGCCGATATAAGGCGAATGGGAAGCCTCGGGCATGATAGGGTTAGAATATTCATTGTTTTACTATTGGCTATAGTAACGCACGCACCAACCTGGTGCAATATGTAGGGAGGAAAACATTAGCCAAGGCTGAATTCCAAGTACAATATTTGATCAAATAGCGGGCCACCATGTTGTGGTTTATTCCCCTTATACTACAGTTATCAACAATAATCAAATGTGCGTTTATTGAATCTTAACCGTTCATGGTTTTTGATCGACTTATTCCACAGAAATATAATTATTCCTCTGCAGGGCTATGAGTATTTTGTCTTGACCTCAACGAGGAAACATCCATTCAATAGTTGTTTTTAATATTGGATTTGTAGCACATTGATTAATCACTGCCTAATGGCGGAGGTGTCTCGTTATTGGAAAACAAATACAAACCACATTATTGAACAATCAGGATCAAGTATTTAACAATGTTGTTGTATAACAGCATTGTACAATGTGACATTGTGAGGACGCTCACCCAGATTTGAGCTTTCCTGCCTTCAAACTTTAGATATTAATCAAAAAAAAAAAACATAAATTGGCTGTTGGCTGACAAAAGCAAATCGGGGAGAACAGGGCATCTAACTGTGTTTCGACCAATCATGTTGCATGAGGTGGGGATCTGTAAGAGCATGATTAGTGAACGGAAAAAACGGCCAACAGTAGGAAACTGTAAAAAAAACTGTCTGTAAAGGTTTCAAATCAATGTATCGACTGGGCCCTCTAAAAATACATGTATTTCCCTCCTGCAAGATTCTTCCAGTCTCACACCATTGAGTTTTCTTCTGTAGAATAACTCTGTTACAAAACAGGAAACAAGCCCTAAACCCGCCCCCTTGCAGCTTCCATGCCCTGTGTCTTCTCTCTCCCCCCCCCCCCCAGAAGCTCTGCTCTCACACAGCAGATGACTGCTCCGTACGCAGGGACGTGCTCACCTGAGGAAGACTCCAGTCGCTCCAGCTTGCTGACCAGCCAGTCCAGGTTGTTGGAGAACTGGGTACAGTTGTTCCTGTTGCCCCTGATCAACGCCGCTGCAGACACAACCAGCACCCAAGAGAGAGGGAACCAGCACCCAAGAGAGAGGGGACCAGCACCCAAGAGAGAGGGAACCAGTGGAGGATGAGAGGAGTCAGCACAAAAAGAGGATGACAGAGGGACAGGTTTGCGTCATTACATATCGGGGAGGGGGTGATATGATATAAGGGTTGAGCTTCTCAGAGTATTATCAGCCTAACACTCATGCACTCAATGCAATGTCAGCCAAAGGCAGACTCACACCTTAGAGTATGCACACACTGTCAAGGAACAAGGCCTGAGGTGACATCCTCATGCATATTAATTAAAAGGACGGCTAAGATAGAGGTGGAGGGGATGATGAAAGAATGAGAGGATGCACACACACACCCATGCGTGTAGTGAACAGAAATGCGCACATGCACAAACACACACTGTGTGGGTCTGTGTCTGCGTGTCTACACCTTTAAACACACTATATCTCCATCTGTATCACACTCACACACAAGAGCAAACACAAACACCGAAACACAGAACCTTACACCCACACAGAAAGACTGACACACACACCTATAAACACTATATCCCTCTCACACACATACACAACACCCACACACCTATACACTCACGCTATCACACGCCAACACACACACACACACACACACACACACACACACACACACACACACACACACACACACACACACACACACACACACACACACACACACAGGCATGCACACACACTCACCTAAACAAATACCTTAAGAAATAAGAACACACACAGACACACACACACACACACACACACACACACACTTTCTCACATACCCACACATACACACTTACTAACACACACATCAAGCCACACCTACATATATCCTAGCCAACCCAGACAGGGTCACTCAACACCCAAAAGGAAGATGGGATGAGGAGAGGGGGAGGGATGGGGAGGGGGGAGGGGGGAGGCTGTCTCCAGATCCACTTAACACTGCGTTGCAGCAGGTGGAAGGAGGAGGAGGAGGAGGAGGAGGAGGAGGAAGAGGAGGAGGAGGAGGAGGGGGGACTGGGAGGAGAGCCGGAACGTGGCTTGAACACTAATACCAGCTAGGAGATGATCCAGTGTGAAGGACAGGAGGGCATGGGGGGGGGGGGGGGGTCGGGGGGGGGGGGGTGTTGGGGGGGGTGGGGGGGCAGGAGAAGCACAGTCTCTTATATTGGAAACGGGGAGAAAAACAACAGAAGCAATGATGGGGATTTCAAGAAAAGAGAAAGCTCCCGGGAAACACGGAGTGCACAATCCATATTTTACTGAGCAGTGTAAAATAGATGAGAAGGTGCAGCTAGGACGGCTGTGGATAGGGTAAGGCTGGGTGGTTAACAGCAGGGGTCTACCACATCATCCCTTAAATATGGTTTCTAAGGCTATCTGCCAATCAGCCACGGTCATTGGGTAGTCAGTATGTGTGGGCTTTTATGTGTGTGTGCGTGCGTGCGTGTGTGTGTGTGTGTGTGTGTGTGTGTGTGTGTGTGTGTGTGTGTGTGTGTGTGTGTTATATTTGTGTTCAGAATTTCTGGGAATGCCAGATCTGTCAATGACCTAAATGCCATGTCATCTCTCTTATCCATCACCACTCAAAACACCTTGTTATGTTAATCTCTCTCTCTCTCTCTCTCTCTCTCTCTAACCCTAGGAGCTAACCCTAACCCTAGGAGCTAACCCTAACCCTAGAAGCTAACCCTAACCCTAGGAGCTAACCCTAACCCTAGGAGCTAACCCTAACCCTAGGAGCTAACCCTAACCCTAGGAGCTAACCCTAACCCTAACCCTAGGAGCTAACCCTAACCCTAACCCTAGGAGCTAACCCTAACCCTAGGAGCTAACCCTAACCCTAACCCTAGGAGCTAACCCTAACCCTAACCCTAGGAGCTAACGCGGTCTTGCATGGTTGACACCGCCGTCGGTCCCTGAATGTGTATTAATGGTTGTAAGTCGCTTTGGACAAAAGCATGTACTAAATGACCTCAATGTAAATGTAAATATATATCATCTCATAGCATAATTGCCGAAGCCATATATTAAGGTTAATTTTGTATTTACCGCCAAAAATGCCTACTCAGGCAGATAGTGATTGTGGAATGAAGAAAACTCTCTGATTGGCTTAGGATATAGCCAATGAGGCACAGTGAATCAGCAGCATCAGCAGAGTAGAGTTAGGTAAGATATCATTAATTTTGCCAAAATATGACTTAAGCAATTATGCTTTGAGGCTAACGAAATGTGAATCTCATGGGGACACTTTGACTGCGTCGAGAGCCGACAGCTCGCGGTCCTACGGTGAGTGAAGGTTTCGGAGGGCCCCGCTCACCCAGCAGCTCGTACAGCAGGTTCAGGATGTCCTTCCAGGCCGCGCCCGCCTCGGACCCCGCGCACTCCCCAAAGTGGGCCGCGCTGTTGTACACGTTGAGGCGGTCGATGCAGTTGGACACCAGCGTCAGCATGCCCTGATGAACAAAGGCCGTCAGCAGACACCCGTGGAGATAAACTCTGAACACTAGAGGGGAACGTGAACCTATCGATCCCTCACATCCCCCCCCCATGACGGACCTTCTTCATTAAAATCTTTGAATCACTTAAACATGGAAGTACGGATTCCTGGAGAATATAGATTTGTTGAGGGAGGACGACATTAGGTATAGATTTACACCTTGTGGATATTTCCCACATCTGGCATTCATGAAATGGGGCCAAAATACATGACCCCGTGCCAGCCTAGAACGAAGACAGTGTTGCGCTTCTTAATCTCTCAGCCTACAGCGTTTAATAGATGGACTATATATCCATGTTCCAGCCCCGCTGATGACTACCCCAGGGCCAATCGGTGATGCCATAACCCGGTGTACCGTAGTACCAGGCTGATTTATCGAATGGAGCAATACCTACAGTGATCCGTGCTGAGAGGAGCTCTGAGGAGAGGAGGTGGAAATTGCAGTTGATTTATAACACCACAAAAGCTCCTGAGTCAGCGCTAACCACACTGATGAATTAGCCAATGAAATCGACCATGAGACACGGTGGGCGGGAGCAACTGGGGGTATCTGCGTCTCCAATTGGTCCGTAGGTTTGGGTGAAAAAGGAATTATAAAATATTAAATTTGCATCGTCTGAAAAGGAGTGCTAATGTGCTTTATGTAAAGTGTACATGCCACAGATTCTGTATTCACCACAGGCATATATTTATGACGGCCAGTCGTAGCTTGAGGGCAGCAACGGCCGACAACGATGTCTGGGTCACAAGTCGAAGCGTTCAACTAGTTTCTCGTCATCACCGATGAGTGTTTCAAAAAAATGATGCAGGTGGCTCACTCCTATGTTCTTGTTCGTGTGTGCGTGATGCGTGATGTGCGTGTGTCATCATTGCTGAATCACACACGTGAGGTTCCGGTCAAAGCCACCTAGCTTACGGCGTGGAGCTTACAGCTGACTGTAATGAAAGCTGGCACTAAAACATTCAGCTGGCTACTAAGCCAACAGCAGCATCCAACTGCAATATCTTGCTTTTGACCTGATGTCGTCGACAAAATCATCTCTATAAAAACCCCACATTGCAATAACAGAAGAAAATTGGAACCGGAATCACAGACTAGCCTGATTTCACTGCCAAATACACATTTTTAATTATAAAACCCCAAAGATTTTGGTGTTGATTACCCTTGACACCCTTTCGATTCCAAGTAAGCTGTATTTCCATATCCAATATTTTTTTATTGCCCCTTTGTTGAAGGACATTTCACAAAGGAACTTTTTTTGCATATTGCAGGTAAAGCTCTTTTCCCGCCCCGGTATAAAAACTCACTTCCTGTTTGAAGAGGTTCTGGCGGTTCTTGAGCGAGCGCAGCTTGATCTGCTTCTCCTCGTGCTCCAGCTCGGCGTCGGGCAGCTGGAAGTAGGTGATGAGGTCGTTGAGCGTCTGCAGCACCTCCTCGATGGGCAGCGCCACCAGCGCACGGTTCTTGGCGCCCAGACAGTCCAGGTCCCTGAGTGGTGAGAGGAGAGAGGCTTTTATTTTGAAACTCACTGGTCCCTGCATGGTGAGGGGAGAGAGACTTTTATTTTGAAACGCACAGGTCTACGTGGTGGGGGAGAGAGGCTTTTACTTTGAAACTCACTGGTTTCTACGTTGTAAGGGGAGAGAGGCTTTTACTTTGAAACATACTGGTCTCTACGTGGTAGGGGGAGGACAGGAAAAGTCAGGCTGAGGGGGGAGATTTTTTTCTTCCTTTCCTTTTTTCATTCAGGTCTGTCATCTAAATGCTAAATTCTACTCTGGGTGCATTTGGGTTCTTCAGCTGCAGAATACAATCCCTTAACTAGCAAACACTTTGAGTAGTAGTGGCATAAATACAAGGATCCTTTGCGTAAACTACCAAGTACACCTCACAGTGTAGCCTCAAGCGAAGCCACCATATTGGCTAAGCCACTAAATAGCAAGCAATCACATTGCATAACCTGTTCCGACAGTGTACAATGTACATCTATTCTTCAAAGAGTCGTTCTTTGTTGTTCTTTAATAGCTGTGATCATTGCCATAAAACGCTTCGACAGTAATGCCTGCAACAGCTAGCAAGCGACAGTACTGGATGAGTTTACAGTTGTTTTGCACCGGAATGTGGCTTTCCAGCAGGAGGAGTGAGTGGGTTGGGGCCGGGGGAGTGGGGGCTACTCTGTGACAGTGCGGTGCCCACAGGCTCATCCATGCTGAAATGCTTATTTCCGCTGGCCGGCTAAAAATAGCACCCTAGTCCTGATAGGTTGGCGGCCGCGTGGCCGCTGTCTATGTCAGAGTCAGGTATAAGACGGTGGAGGTGAGGGTGGAGGTGGAGGGAGGCGGTTTGCGGTGACGGCTCAAGCAACAAGCAGTTTTTTGGCTTTCGGGACAACATGGGAACGGTTGGGGACTCTTATTGGCTCTACATCCCTCATTGCGATGAGCAGTGGGTCCTGGTAGGCTGTGCAGACTCTACACACATGACTGGGCATTGGGAGTGAGCTGTCAGGGGAAACGGCCGTTTGGATCCAGTTCATTCAGATCCCCGGTGTCTCACACACACACACACACACACTAACTCACAATCTCACACACACACAC